>NW_011107274.1:0-472 GCF_000146605.3 Meleagris gallopavo
ATTTCTTTTTCTTTTCATTAATTTCTCCTGGCATTCTGATGTTCCTAGAGCATAAAGTTTCTGTAATGTGGAAAAACTGAAAGTCTTACTAATCTGTCATTATCTGGACCATTTAATCTTTGCCATCCAATCAAGCAAACAATAAGCTAACGATGAAAAAACTGTTTCAGTAATAAATCTGCTTTTTTTTTTTTGCAGTCCCAGTGAATATAACTTGACGTAAAATAAATACAGTGTCTACAATGTGACACTTTCTTTTAGCTAATTAAATTGATAGTTTAGCTTACATATTATTATCAAATATTCTAGCTCTTTCCTCAAGCTTTTGAAGGATTTCAGACTGAAAAACTTGGGTTTCATATTGGAATGCTGTCTTCTTCAAATTCCTCTTCCATTATAATAATAATAATAATAATAAAAAGATATACACTTGTATCTAAAAAACTAAAGCAGCCTCGTCAGAACATGTAAA
>NW_011107275.1:0-411 GCF_000146605.3 Meleagris gallopavo
TTGATGAATTGCTAAGCATAAAATGGATCCCATACTGCATTAAACTATTTGGATGAATATAGCTCTTAATTCATCAACTAGATGCATACTTATTATTTCTCAAGAGGAAATATAGCAGAAAATTTAGGAAAGGACAGTCAGCAGCTGACTGTATACAATGATTTCTTCTTCTAGAAAAGATATGACAATCAGAACCTTTTCCTTCTTATTTCAGTGCCAGAATTCCATTTGTACTTTGTTTTTCTTGTTGTTTTTTTTTTTTTCTCTTCAAAACCTAAAACTCCCTCTGGAAATAACACTACATTATATATATAAGTCTACAATGGATGGTGATATCTGGTCTCAGAATACATGATTATCCATTAGACCTAAGTATTAGAAGATACTTATGCGATGTGTTGTAGCAAAATG
>NW_011107276.1:0-366 GCF_000146605.3 Meleagris gallopavo
CCCAGTACCGATCCCTGGGAAACACCACTCGTGACCAGGTGCCAGCTGGATTTAACTCCATTTACCACCACTCTCTGGGCATGGTCATCCAGCCAGCTCCTTACTCAGCATAGAGTGTAGTTCCACAGAAAATATTCGATCTGTTTCAGGAAACAGCAAACTTATTTGAAGGTGCCCCAAAATATTTAGTCCATGGTGGATACCTGGTCTGGAAGTGTCTACTTAGATTTGCCAAGTTATAAACAATTTAAAAAATTGACATCTTATAATGGGAATTCCCAAGCAGTTAGAAGTTACAAAAGTAACTGTTCTTTCAGTGATTAATAGTGGGGGAAAAAAGTGAAAAGAGGAGTAACAGCCAAAAAA
>NW_011107277.1:0-444 GCF_000146605.3 Meleagris gallopavo
GAAAGTGCTTCCCTTCAGCAGGACAGGTCTTGCCCCATAATACTTTCCCAGATTACTGAAAAGGTTTCCCACTCTTCCTACTTTGTTGTGTGTGTCCAAAATTCTAAATGAACTTCCCCTGAGGAAATGCCTCCTTTCTGTGTCCGCCAGGCCAAAGGATGCCACTGTCTCAGGAAGTTGGTTCTGATAGGAATGAGAACACAGGGACAGGGCACTGACATGTGCTGCACTGGGTGACAAGCAGGAGGGAGTTTCACCAGGTGCATTCTACTAGTAGACTACCTGAGGTTATTTTTCCAGTGTCCAGCTCCAGATGCAGCACTGTTGACAAACTCATTGCCAGTTGCTTCTCCAAGGGCTGCTTCCCACCTACAGGATGTTCTCAGCCTGCTCCTGTTCCTGCAGCTCCTGTAGCCATGCTGAGCAACCCCTCTGCTTGCTCTT
>NW_011107278.1:0-392 GCF_000146605.3 Meleagris gallopavo
AAAAATCCAATATGTTCATTTGGTTTTTGTGCATCATGCATTACTTTCTGCAATTGCAGGAATGCTGGAAGAAACTGGCAGAGAATCCAGGATCATTTCTTCTTTGCAACATTTCATCCACTCGAGGACTATAGTCTAGAGGCAAGTCTAAAAAACACCACTGTTTGTCATCATATTTGCATAATTTACAAGTATATTTTTAACTTTCTCTGTCTGCTGTAATGTAGGGAAAGCAGTGATCAAGTACTACTCATTTAAATCTCTGAAGAAAAAAATTTCACCTAAATTGTCATGGATTTTACATTAAGAATGCAGCCGAATTCTCTAATTCTGTGCTAAAAACCTATGTCAGTTAAGAAAGATGAGCATGATGAACATGCCCATCTGTGTGG
>NW_011107279.1:0-523 GCF_000146605.3 Meleagris gallopavo
AAACAAGTGCATGTAGCTTAAAACATTTGCTGGCAACTAGGTTTTCATTCACAAATGTTCATTTACTGTTTTGAGCACCACAATATTTGAGAGACATAAAACTATTAGAAAGCACCCAGGAACACTAAGAAGATGATGGTCTGAAGGGCAAGTTTTATGAGGAGCAGCTGCAGTCCCAGAATGTGCAGTGAACAGAGCAGAGGAGCTGAGGGGAGGCCTGATGGCAGCTGCAGCTCCTCACAGGGAGCGGAGGGCAGCGCTGAGCTCTGCTCTGTGTGACAGCGACAGGGCCCGAGGGAACGGCGTGGAGCTGTGTCAGGGGAGGGGCAGCTGGGGGACAGAGACAGGGTCTGCACCAGAGGGTGGTGGGCGTGGAACGGGATGCACAGGGCAGTGGGCACAGCCCTGAGCTGCTGGAGTTTCAGGAGCATCTGGACACTGCTTTCAGACAAGGTGTTTGGATTTTGGGTGGTGCTGTATGGAGCTGTGAGATGGACTCAATGATCCTTATGTATCCCTTCTA
>NW_011107280.1:0-423 GCF_000146605.3 Meleagris gallopavo
ACAGCCATGTGTCCATGTGTCCCCAGCTTGCCATAGGCAGAAGCCAGATGTGCCATGGTGCACAGCACGTTTCCATTCCACGTGAGCCCAGCCCTCAGTCTAACCCCAGTCCTTCACTCCAGCAATGTCCCACCCATCAGTCTGTCAACCAGGGAGTGACAACTTCAGATGAAGACGGATGCTGCTGTAGTGTAAGGCTCTGTGGTAAGGGACCAGAACAGTGCCGCCTTGGGGTTGCTGAGCTGGGAGTGCCAGGATGAACATACTGCTGCAGAGCCAGTTCTTGTCTGCAGAGCCAACTGTGCCCCATTCTCTCCTGGAGGGCCAAGTGCTGTCCTGACTGAGTCAAATGCTCAGTCCAGCTGCAGATGCAAAGACAAATGTGAGCATGCATCTACGATTGCTCTTCATGCTTCTGCTGTT
>NW_011107281.1:0-440 GCF_000146605.3 Meleagris gallopavo
AACATTCATATATACAGCAAATCTCCAACGTTTCACTCATAAAATAACCGTTTGGAAGACATCTTGTTTAAAGATAACCACACATACATGAGATTGGTATGTGCTACTGAGTGTTGACTCATGAACTGGGCATTTTTTATCCAAACAGTTCATCTACAAAACTAGTCAAGGAACAACCTTAATAATCAGCCTATCGCAATCACCAAATGAAAGTATCAGCACTATACTGGAGTTTAACTGTATCAAATAATTTTATCTAAATACTCAAAATAACTTTGATTAAACAATTTAAAAACTTAAAAAGTGGATAAACTTTAAAACGAAATCAACAGTAAAAAAAAATACCAACAACACCTGTTTTTCTGAAACTTTTGTTTAGAAATTTTTACCATAACAGATTCACCTTATTCTTGCTGACATCCAAAGACATATAGAACACG
>NW_011107282.1:0-391 GCF_000146605.3 Meleagris gallopavo
TTTAGGGACAGCCTTGCATGGGGACCTGAATTTGCTGTATGTGGGGAGGAGCTGAGGTTGGTTGGTAGGATTTAGGAGCGTATCTCTGTTCTGCACAGACCCAGGTGCTGTTTGGTGTCAGTACCTGGCTTCAAAGTCAGTGCAGGATGTGCAGGAAAGCTGGCTTGAGGTGCTCCCACAATGGGAGCCCTGGGGTGCTCCTTGGGTTAGTAAGAAGTTTAGTGGAAGGGTTTGAGTGTGGAGATGGAATCTGCAATGGAATGGGGGGAGCCAGGAGGGTTGGAGAAATGTGGAAGATGCACGTGGGGAGGAGTTAAATGGACTTGCTGGAGGAAACACAGGCAGTAAGATTAGAAGCAGGTCTTCGGCTTGCCTGGCTGCTGAGATGCTC
>NW_011107283.1:0-471 GCF_000146605.3 Meleagris gallopavo
ATTGGGGTTGGGTTTTTTGTGTGCTTTGTTTTGTAGCTTAATCTTTTTAAACCCTACTGTGGATTTTAAGAACTTCTGGGAGGTTCTTTGGATTGTGGGAGTCACAGACTTCATTCTAAAATTCCTCTTCATGGGCTTCAAGTGCTTTATTCTCTTGGTGCCTTCTTTTATGATGTCCTTTAAATCCAAGGTAAGAAAACCATCCATTTCTTTAAGAACATCCTTTTCTGCTAAAATAGCTAATGATTAAATTCTACCCAGAGGAAAGCCTTTTAATTAAATGTCTGTATATCATCCACGTCTGCACCATGGGTAAGAAAACCCTGTAGATTTCTTGTTCTTCTTACAGTCTGATCAGAGAAAAAATTGCTTGTATTGTTTCATTGGATAATGGTTTATTCTGCTGTAAGAGATGGGATGAAGAAACCTTTATTTAGAAGCAATGGAAGAATGTGTATGCAGGCTGTTAGC
>NW_011107284.1:0-481 GCF_000146605.3 Meleagris gallopavo
TGCACTCCCACGATTCAACGTCCTCTGCGATGGCGGAGCAGTGCTGGTGGGTGCCACAGGAACCGCAGGAGCTGCAGAGCAGCATCCTCCAGGGCCTGTGGGAGTGACAGAAGCCAGAGCCGCACGGTCACCGGGGGTCCCAGGGCTGTGGGATGCCAGCCGTGGGGTGGTGCGTGCCACTCCCACTGCGGTGGCTGGCACTGAGCTACCAGTGCACAGCCTGTGCGGTGCTGAGCTCAGCATCCTGGCCAGCCTCCATCCCAGCTGGAAGGAGGGGATGAAGGCGCCAGGTCGCCATGACTTTGGGGTCAGAGCACACTCACCCTGTGTTCTCAGAATAGTCCCGTCCTATCGGGCACAGGCACGGGCTGGCATCACATGAGCTGTGCCGCTGATACAGCTCATGGAAAGCTCCTTCTTCTACCTCCCAGGCTGCATCCCTGTGGGAGGGAGCCGGGGACAGCTGAGTGCGGTGCGGGCG
>NW_011107285.1:0-472 GCF_000146605.3 Meleagris gallopavo
AGTGGTTGAGAGGAAGGTCTCTTCATTCTTAGGGACCTTTGCTTCTGTAAGCATAATTATGTTCAGTAGAACAATTGGGTCTAATGAAACCAAACGACTTGCTCGGGCTATTGTTGTGTTTTCTATTAGGGATGATTCTCTCTGCTTGCATCAACCCTGCTGCAGCTCCCCAGCTGTAGCTCTCTGTGGTGTGGGCGTCCCCCCGGCTGGTAGCAATTGGGCTTAATTAAAAGCTGATTGCCATCACATTGGTGTTCATGGATAAGTGCTGAACAGCTCAAGTTTCTGTTGAATTGGAATAGCTTTAAAGCCATAATTTAGATGCAAACTCTTCAGTCAGGCTAGAGCATGAATCTCCAGTGCTACACACAGGAGGGTTATTAAAGAGGTGCTTCAGACTTTGCAGCAGCTGTGGGAAGTGGGCAGGCTGCTCATCACTTGCAGTGATCTGTTCCTGCTGTCCTTGCTGACT
>NW_011107286.1:0-495 GCF_000146605.3 Meleagris gallopavo
TTTTTAGGATTCTGCACTTGTTCAGGGGTGCGTTCCAGAGCCATTGGAGGTGACAGGCCATGATAGATACCCGTCCATATCCTCCCACACACTTTGCTACCCACAGCCATAGATCTCTGAATGGTATTTTTGAATAGTGTCTTTATATTAAAATTTTTCAACAATAATTTTAGCTTGCCTGCAGTAGAGTAGAATGAGGTTCCGGAAGACTGAGAATGATGGCACTACTGAGTACAAGAATCAAATTAAATCCATGACAAGTGTAACATGAGCACATGCAATACACAGACAGACAGAACCATAAGGAATCCTAGGCCAGTCCTCAGAGTGGATAAAAAACATGGACAGAGTTAAGAAAAACTTTGAAAGCAAATAAAATCACGCTGCGAACAAAAAGATCAGCACTGTGACCAGCAGCTACTGAGCTACTATACTGCTCAAAACAGTTCTGTTTGAACACACTCCGGTTTGAGCGGGGCATCCAAAGCAGTGAGC
>NW_011107287.1:0-391 GCF_000146605.3 Meleagris gallopavo
CCTTTTTGAGCAGATTTCTCCAAGTGGTGCTGCGCACTGCAGTGACACTGACACCTCCATTACTAGATACACTACAAAAGCTCATGCTTTTGTCCTGCTGCTTTCTGCTTTCCAAAGTCCATGAATGAAGGGAACTTTCTGGCAACTGAGTACGCAGGAAGCGCAGAATTCAGAACACTGGCCCTTTAAAAAGGTCAGGGAAGAGCACTGGTATAGGTAAAAACAAGAAGAGAGATGAAAAAAGAGGGGGAAATAAAATGTCACCCACTTTCTGATGCGTTTAAATTGCAGCATCCTGAGTGCAAATGTTATAACATGAAAGGCAGAATTATTTCTTATCTTTCTTTAATTCCCTCACTTTGAAAAATACTATGAACACAGTGCTACCCTA
>NW_011107288.1:0-476 GCF_000146605.3 Meleagris gallopavo
GTGTGCTGTGGATGGGGTTGACCTGATGTACCCGTGTGGTGAGAACAGAAGTGTCTCGAGCAGAGCTCGGACCTCAGTTTGTGGTCTTCCCTAGTGAGGTCTGCTCATGCTCCTGGGCTGAGAAATACCGTGCCGACTGGATTCCACTTGGTAGAGGAGAAGAAACAATGTCAAGTCAGAGAGCAGGGATGGAAGTGTAGAATCATTTGAGTTGGAAGGGACGTTTACAGGTATCTATTGCCTGAGAGCAGGAGAGCCTGCGTGAAGACCTGAGCAAAGCCAGCTCTGCAGACAAAGCCTACAGCAGCACTGATGAAGCTCTTCTTTGGGCTTCTCTTCACCTTGCAATGGGGGAGCGGAGCTCTGGTCACTGCGTCCCCATCCCATTACGTGTGGGGACATGGCATACACCCAGCTCACCTGGGATCCCCAGTGCCCTGCCTTGTCCTGTGGTGTTCTGCATCCACAGAGGCAGT
>NW_011107289.1:0-453 GCF_000146605.3 Meleagris gallopavo
CAAGCAGTGATCAGATACAAAATGACCAGGCACTTAGAGGGACAGTCCCCCCGACTATCAGCCAGAGTGACATCTCTCAGAATTGCCTTTCTTTGGTCACTTTGTCAGATACTTAATGCACACTTTTCCATCTCACACTTCTACCCTATTGAATTTGAATAGCTTAATAATTTATGTGAGGACATGGAGGGGAATACTTTTAAATGTAAATATGAAGACTACGATCTAATACTAATTGAAGTCCCTGTGAGTCCTGCTGTCGCTTTGTTGACAGCAAACATACGCTTGGGATCCTATGACTTGATTTGCTGGGGTTTTTTTCAGTTATAACATCAGTTAAGCATGGCTGCTGTAAAATAATAAAAATGTGAACCTGTATGATTTTCTTTTTCTGTTGATTAATATTTAACGATATACATTTTTAATGATGAAAAGCTACAAAAATAACAAAAA
>NW_011107290.1:0-484 GCF_000146605.3 Meleagris gallopavo
AGGGACAGGGGAGGAAAAAGAAAGGGAAAAAAAAAAAATTAAAAAAAAATCACAACTCCTCAACCCCATTGTCTTCAGAGTAAGTTGCTATTTTCATAAAATTATCCCCAAGAGGCAGTTGCTAAAGTGAGATGATGAGCACATCTCCAAAGAGGACTCTGGCAGCCCCTGTCCTAGCATCACCAGCCTTAACTGCACCAGGGTTCAGGAAAACTGGGATCTGGGAGGAAAAGACTCATTTCCCTGCCAGCCACTGGGGCCAGGATGAGTGCGAGCCTGCCAGGTGCAGTTGAGTACATGCGTGGAGCACCCCTCTCTAACACCCTTAGAGATCCTATTTCAGACCTGGCAAGAGAAATGCTCTCCTGTGCCCGGAATTCTTGAGAAGCAGAAATAAGTAAATGCACCCTGTATCCCGCTGTCCTTGTCCTGCGCATCCTGTAGTTATGAGCCATAGCTGGCATAGAAAGCTACAAATAAATAT
>NW_011107291.1:0-318 GCF_000146605.3 Meleagris gallopavo
TGAAAAGGAGTTTGGCTTTTCTGGAGCTTCTGGTTATTTCCTGCTGAAAACCTCATAGCAACAATTGGTGTAACGCACTTGGATGATCTTTACATAGAAAACATCTCCACAGTTGAGTCCTCCAAGGGAAACATCTTTACAAGTACCACCACGAAATGGATGGTCAGGGTTTGTGTTAGCAACATTTAAAAAGTATTTTCTAGCATTTATTTGGCAGTGATACAAAGGACTTCCAATAAGTGCCCACGTCTCTCTGTACTGGCACGGAATCCCCAGAGGAAGGCACCGCGGGGGCCCCACGTCAGCACTTAGTTTAGT
>NW_011107292.1:0-401 GCF_000146605.3 Meleagris gallopavo
GCTAAATATCTGAAATAAAATATTTAAACATTAAATTTCAGGTTATTATGCTGACAGCTGGAAAAAAACAGTTAAGTCTCAGGAATTCACCAACGAAAGCTTTTTTTGATACT
This sequence comes from Meleagris gallopavo, assembly GCF_000146605.3. Lineage (NCBI taxonomy): Eukaryota > Metazoa > Chordata > Aves > Galliformes > Phasianidae > Meleagris > Meleagris gallopavo. The sequence goes on from NW_011107292.1 coordinate 114, forward strand.
TCAGATGAAGACCCATTCTGCAGTGAGTGACTGAATACACACGCATACACATATATATGCATATTCACAGCAAACATCATGAAGTGTTATGGTTGTCATTTGTTAGCTGATTTGAAGTGAATGCACTCTAGGAGTAGAAAGGTATTGTTCAGTGCAGTATGAAAGGGTGGAATAAACCATGAGTTAAGCATAAGTTTGGAGACTGGGGCAGGGAGAAGAGTGATTATGGCAGAAGAGTTAGAACTGAGAAAGAAATATGACTTTAAAAGTAATGAGCTGTACTGTCAG
>NW_011107293.1:0-460 GCF_000146605.3 Meleagris gallopavo
ATTACTGAATCCTGCAAGTAGTAGTCTGCCTGTTTCATTCTCCCGTTCTCAAGAACACAGAATAATTCAAATACAAAACAACAACAACAACAACAACAAAACCCAACAACAACAAAAAATGGAAAGCAGAGCAAGAAAGAAATGAAGAGAATTTCTGCTAAATTGGATTTTCTTGTCTCTTTTTGTAGTTTTTATCACCGAGATGACAAAACATTATCATTAGCAGTTTATGCCAAAAGTTAACATTTGCCATCATTTCTATTTTCTCCGAACCACAAAGGTTGGAGCCTGCACTCCCTTTATCTTCATCTGTTACTTTAGAATCTAAGAGCGCACTGTGCCCATTAATCTTTCATGGCAGAGTTCACTGAAGTTCTGCCAAAATTCAATAATTTATAATTTCCAATTCCAAATTGCAGCTAATTTATTTATTCTCTATTGCTGGAATTTAGAACATATA
>NW_011107294.1:0-514 GCF_000146605.3 Meleagris gallopavo
AATAAGCAGGGAGATCTGGGGACAAACTGAAAGCAAGCTGCTTTACAACCAAGATATGGAAAGCACAATATCTGCAACCCTTAGCAGCATACCTAGAATGAAGGAGATGCACAACTTTGGAGGAAAAAAAATAAAAACCCAACACAAAAAAAACCATGCAATACCACACAAGATTCATCACTTCTCTTTTACAGGCTATAATTCAGCAAACTTAAACAGCTTGAAACCCTTCAGTTAGTCAGACGCTGTCTCTGTGCCCATGCACAACACAACAGGGTAAACTCCCCAGTACAAACATCTCAGACATCTATCAATTACCCATCATTAAAGCCATGCTCCTGAGAACCCATATGTATCACTGGGGACACTTCAGACAACGAACTGTTCAAAGGAACCTTCTGTAATTAGTTAAAATAGATGAAGAGCTAAACGCCAGACTATTTACAAAGCAGTACTCGAAGAAAATCTTCATTTATACATTACTGCCCTAAAACAGAGGAAACCATTTCTAAAA
>NW_011107295.1:0-1383 GCF_000146605.3 Meleagris gallopavo
AATCTAAAAAAAAAAACAAAAAACAACAAAACAAGACCTATGGAATGAAAGCATACATTTTGTGTGCTGGAGCATGTCTCTCTCACTGTGATAATGGTTCCTTGGGAACAGTGCAGCAGGGTTTCTCATCCCTTCCTCTCAGGGCTTTGTCACTGTTTCTGAATGTTGAAGGAGTGGGGATAGTGGCTCGTTGCCCAAGACGCACACCTTGCTGTATGTTTTATACTGATGTTTTTGTGACAAATCAACACTTGATTGCAAATAAAATGTAATTTTCTGTTTTTAATGGCTCTTTGGAGCTGGAAAATGAGATTTCAGCCTTTTGTGTGGAGGTGGGGGGCAGCAGTTGGTGGGGTGGGAAGTACCACCACCTCTTCAATGTTTGGGGCTATTGAACTGAAAAGGTTCAACCTGGACAAAGACTTTTCTTATAAAAGGTAGTAGCAGCAGCCCTGTTTCAAAGCTTAGTCTGAACATACAGAAGGTAACCAAGAGGTGGTGTGGAAGCAGGTTGGCCAAACTAGCTCCAGAAGAGTTCCAGGAGAGCCTTGATAAGAGATGCTGAAGGCCAACTCCTGGTTCCCTGCTGCTGCACATAGGATTGCTCTGAGGCTTCTTCTGCTCGTAGGTGCTTCTAAGAGTCAGTTTCATGATGTTTACCAGTGGAACCTCCCAGAAGAGTGACATTAGGCAACTTCTCAAGGGCTGGAGATCCAGATTTGGATGATTGCATACCCCATCTGATGGGGTGAGCTGATTTTCTCCTCTTTATACTGAGTGCTGCCATCTGCCAAGGAGTTTTAAAGAGTATTTAGGAGTTGGCATTCATATTCTTCACCAATCCCAGCCCTGGCCCATCCCCTGGGGTTGTAGGATGGCCCCTGAGGGCTACATGAAGAGTTACTGTCCCTCTGTGCAGAGGCAGCAGATCCAAGTGCTTTCCTCTCCAGTGAGGGCTGGTGCCAAACATCGCAATGCTTGTTGTGTTGCAAGGTCTGGGATGTTACTGGGAGGGGAGGGTGTTTTGTGCTGGGCAAGGGATCTAAATGACTGTTTGTGTCCTTCTTTGAGGAAAAATGTTAAAAGAGAATGGTTCTGCTTTGGATCAAACTAAAAAGAGAGGAAAACTCTTGGAAAGAGAAAAGTAGAACAAGGAAAGAAGTTGATTTTGGACTGCCTCAAAACACAAGTATGTTTTCAGACAGAAAGAGAACACAGACGTGTGAGCAGTTCCAAAAAGCCTGAAAAGCCACATCTACAGCATGGCAACATTTCAAAAGAAGTATTCCAAGTGGCGTTTGTAGATGTACGCAAGGCAATGAGTTAGGGGCCCAGCACAGGAGAGCAAATATAAATCCCCTCCTTTATTTCCATTGGGAAGGC
>NW_011107296.1:0-1596 GCF_000146605.3 Meleagris gallopavo
CAATCATGCTGAGAATAGATGGCCTGGAGGTTTTCTGGTCTTTAATGCTTTATAAAACCCATGGAGTTCCATTTTCACATTTTACCTGCTTTCCTAGTAATAAAAGGTTGTCCTCAAAAGCTAAGTCAAAATAACAAAAAATAATAATACCTAGATTGTAGGACCTTCTATGACAGAGCACATATAATGTGTAATAAACACAGAAACACTACCCCCTCCCCAAAAAGGCAGAAGACCGATTTCTATTGTAAAGAAAAGTAATGGAGGACTGAAAATATCTCCCTTTGCAGAATTCTCTTCACTAGAAAATTGAACTCATAGTGAATTCAGATTACAGTAACAATTCTTCAAGGAGCTGCTATACTTTTCTCTCCTAAGATAGAAAATAGTGTTGGTCCAAATAAAAACTGACACCGCACCAAAAAGATACAGCGCTTCAGATATATGTACAAATTACTTCTTCTCACAAAACTTTAAGTAACTACATCAGTCATCAAATGTTAAATCAAGTATGATTCTGCCTACATAAATATCTACCCTGTGAAAAATATCAATTCACATTTATATATTTTTGATAGAAATTGCACATCAAATGTCAGTTCTGTTAATTTATCAGGAAGCTTACATTCAGTAATTCCAGTATTACCATGATTTCTGGCTTCCAGAGACTTACTAGAAAGATAAATAATTGCACTGACAATTACTTGACCTTGTCAGTATACAGGCCATACTTTATGAGGTTATTCTCCTCATATCCTCCATCAGTATGCAAAGGACACACAGGCAGATTGCTAATGTATTTGTTCAGAAGCTAGGCAAAGTTTGCTGTAGAAACCTATTCATTATTCAGTGAACATCAGCTATCTGGGTTGATATAGCTGTAGCTCTTTCTGCTAGTATTGGGATTTAATAGGTGTTAAGAGTACAGTAAACTACTCTGTAAAAAGGTAATTACCAAATACATGCAGAGACTTTGCTTAATCTTTCCTATGTGTGTCTCAGAAGACCAGTAAGCACATATCACTACTTTTCAGTACAACTGCCATTTCCAACCACAAAGAGAGATACTAATTTAGAAGTATTGATCTGCAAACTCTGGGACCACCTCTTCTTTAAATGTGCTTCTCATTCTCCCGTTGATGAAGTCAATCTTTTTTTGGAGAACAAATTCCCAAGGACAGTACACATTTTGGATCATCCATGAGATAACATTCATAGATTTCCTTTTCCAAATAACTTTTTCAGTCTCAGTGCCTAGCATTGTGTGAGACTAACTATTGTATATTAGTTTAAAGTTTGTTTCTCAAGGTATTCCTAGCAACCAGAGGCAAGCTTCTCTCCTGTCACTTTCTTGAGTGAAAGAGATATGATTAACTCTTGTGCCTACAGCCAAAACTCCCATGTCACTCTTCCCTGCTTACTGTTCAAAGGATCTACATTGAAGCATAGCATTCATATCACTACTACTACAGCATGTATGAGGAACACTAAACTACATCATAGTAAACCAAATGAATTACACAAGAGAGAACAAAAAATAATACTAATATGATTTATTTGTAAACAGCTATTTGTTAATCAAAAAGAATTATCATT
>NW_011107297.1:0-1014 GCF_000146605.3 Meleagris gallopavo
AAATCTCTGTAATATGACTGCAGTCATAAAGTTTTACGTGTTGCTGTTCCACTGAGGAGAATGGGATTATTTATGGGTTTTGAGCAAAGGCTGGAGTAAAATCCAGGCTTTTTAGAGCTTCCTGCAAGTAGTTCTAATTCAGTGACAAAATGAACACAGGACAACAACCTTTTACTTCTATCAGCTGTTTCTTTAGTTGAAGAAGCAACTTAATAGTAAAACTAATTGATCCAGGGAGCTTGTTATAGTTTGGGATTTTGTGATTGTCTGAATCTGTAACTTCTTGTTTTCTTCAGTTCATTTGACAGGAGAGTACTAACCTTAAGCATCTGTGTCCACAGGTTACAAGAGTTCCGTCAAAGTTAGATGAACATGCACACGATTTAGCAAATGTCTATGTTTTTCTGTTAGATATGTAACTTTTTTCCTTTTCAGAGAGGTTACTTATAATTAGTTGCGTATAACTTGCTTTTAGTTTGAACTGCTGTTTTTAAATAGAGCGATGCCTTATCTGTTCTAGAAATAGGAACTCAAAATGCAGCTAATAGAGCAGGGATTCATTTAGAAGAAGGGGACATAGCATTAGCTGAGGAACTGCATTTTTCCTTTGTCACATTCCTTATGTTAAACAAAGCTAATAATCACCAGCTGTATTGCGCTTTTTAAAATGTTTTATTTATTTTTGCCAAAATGCTATCTCTGTTTTGAATACTCAGAATATCTTTTTTGTAAGCACTCTTGACTCCAGTTACAGAGGTGAATGTTTAACATTATTGCAAATCAGACCTGAGGTAACATGATGACCTGCTGAAGTTGTTCTTCAGTTTGTAGTAGTGCCTTACCTTCAGGTTAGGTTACGTGCTATCCATCTTTTATATATTGTTTTGAAAATGTTTTTGAAGCAAATAGTACTGCTATGATGAATGCAAATGAAATTTCTAAAGCAGTTGGCTTTTTTGTCATAAGAGTAATATTTATCTAATATATATTAATTGCTGCTAACCTTAAAAATTC
>NW_011107298.1:0-783 GCF_000146605.3 Meleagris gallopavo
AGATTTTGTTATTTCTCTTCTATCCCATGCCAGTATCCTCTAAAAAAAATGGATGCAGAGGAAAGATGAGAATTCCAGCCTAGCCAGTATCAATGCTTGCATGAGGTTGATTGTCCCAGATATTCTCAGACAGCTGCCGTGAATACCATTCATGTTCTGACAACCCAAGTTAAGTCTCTGACAGCAAATACTTCAATATAACATGAAATGAGACATAATGAAGCATTTGAAAAGGCTGTGTTTGAACATAGGGCTGATGTTAAAATTTTGAAATGGAAGTAAATTACAAATCCGATTCAACACATCAGAAATGTTAGCAGAATAGAAAAAATGAGAGAGAGAGAGGGAGAGAAGTTTCAGAATCTCCTTATCCTGGGTCTGTATACAATTTTACATTTGCTGTCACTTTCTCTTCTAAAGAAAATGTCCCCATCCTTCAGACTTCACATCTTGGGTCAGAGCAACAGACTTTTCATTCTGATACCTTAATTCTTCTTCTTCTTCTCATCTCTGTCTAAGCTTTGGCCTTTACTGCCACATCTACTTCATCATTTAAGAAGTAGGCCACATTCTGCCATGTAGAGACTTATTGCTCTCGGCTGAGTGGGGATTTCTGCACTGAGCTCCATTGTCTGTACTTCAAGCATACTGAGTCCATTATACTAAAGATAATGCCAGAAGACAGTTGATTCAGTTGACTTTGTGAATTCACTGGAAAGGCTGGAGACCAATCTGAGGGGCAGACAGCAGCCTGTGTAGCTAAGAGCTGGACATGTGAGATGG
>NW_011107299.1:0-742 GCF_000146605.3 Meleagris gallopavo
CCACAACCACCACTTGGAAATCTCAGTCAGACAACACTTTTCTTCATGCTTGAGTTAGAATTTAGTTGGAGCAAAGATTGAAGTACCTAATTTCTTGTTGTTTGAATAAAGAGAAACACTGCTGATATCCTGGCAAGGCAAGTTTCCCTGCCCTGTGTGCTATGTCACAGGAACTAGCTGTAGAGACAAGATGTTCTCTGTAATTACCTAGGAACATCTCTTGTTTACTTTGGTTGAAACTCCAGCAATGTCCCACCCCTGCATGCGGAGCATGGAGTGCACCTCTATTTTACCTGTACTAGCAAAAACACGTACATAGATGAAAGATCAAGAGATTACAAAGCAAAAGTTTTTTTCAGTATTCTGGCCATAGGTATCTGGGAGCAAGGATGTGCATAGACAGGTCTGGTTTCAAGAACTGCTGCATGCTGCTGCATCATTTTCAGAGTCATTTTCTCATCTATCTGCAGCATTTGGATTAGCTGAGCTGCACACAGTCATTTGCAGAACTACTTTATATCCAGCTATCCCAAGGCAATCACTGAACCTCCAGTTTTGGTTTGAGATGGCACATGTTCACAATTCATGGTACCTGCCCAGCAGCAGTCTGGCCCAGTGAAAGCACTCTAGATTTACATCCCAGCCACCTCAAAGAAGAAAATCCACTTTTTGTTTTAATAAAGAAGCATCTAAAAATTGCTTGTGGGATTTTTGGGAACTCTCCAGATGTGCTAAAGGTTGA
>NW_011107300.1:0-742 GCF_000146605.3 Meleagris gallopavo
AATGATGATGCTCCTATCCTGTCTGCTGGCACCCCTTCTATCCTGTCTGCTGGCACTCCTCAGTCCGTGCAGAATTGCACAGAGTGCACCTCCACAGGGATGCACCTCCACAAGGGATGCACAGGGTGATGAGTGCTGGAGCAGCCCCGAGTGGAAAGCGTCCTGCTTGGCAAAGCACCAGTGCACCACAGATACCCCGGATGCACCCCGAGGGCTTTCCAGTTCAGAACAACCCTGAAAGGAAATTAATTCTCTGCAGACTAATGCCACATATTGGAAATCTAAATGAGTCTACTAAATGAAAACAAGAACCTGCTGACCCAGGAAGAAATTCAAAGCTAGAGAAGAAAAAGCCAATGCTGCTTTCAATCCTGGCTCACGCGTGAGCTGCAAATCCTTCAGACACCACAAACTGCTTTGGGTTTTATTCTGATAAAGTGTCTGCTGTAGGAGACTATGGGACTCTTTGCAGAGATAACCACTGCTTCCCTAGCCAGTGTGCAAGAAACTGGTAATCATAAAGTAATGAAATTTACAGTGAAATACAATAAATATTCTCAAGGCTTAACTCAGTCGATTCTTCAGAGCCACTTGGCAGAGAGCACCCCCTGCACCAGGCGCACCCAGCAGCTGGACCCCAGGTAACACTCACCTCCAGTAAGTGCCCAGCATTCCAGGCAAGGTCCTGCTTTGGCTGCAGACCTCCCTGCACTGACTGCTTGCCAAGCAGTAGCAGTGGGCA
>NW_011107301.1:0-741 GCF_000146605.3 Meleagris gallopavo
AAATAGTTGGATTTTTTTTTTTTACTTTGGTGTTTAAAGCTTAGCTTTCCTTTCACGGGTTAAGTACTGTGTGTAGGTAGACAGTACTCATTTTAGTAATAAAAAGGCTTTGTATCTGGCACACAGTCTCATAGGCAGGTGAAATGATGAGAAGTAGCTGGTGATGTCAAGTAGAATAGATGATAAAATTATTAAATTATGTAGCATTGTCTAATCTGCTCACACAGCTTTGCTTGTTACAAGTGACAAACTAATACGCCATCAAACTTGACAGCCCTCTTAGTTTATTGTAGAAACTCGACACAAACCGTCATTCATGTGCTCTAGAAGTGATGTGTTTCGGATAACAGGAAATACATTCCTCTGGCACCTTGTAAAACTGAACAGTTGGCTGAGTGTTATGTGAAAGAAAGCATAGTCCAGTTCATAATAACAAACTCACATTACACTGAGTATATGCATTTGTCGTCTTGCTTTCCTGCCATAGGAGTTTGTGGAAACACTTTTTGAGAGTTAAGCTTTGATTAGAAGGTATTCAGAAAGTTGTGAGTGCAGTTTTTTGCAGATGCACAGACATGGACCATGTCAAGTTGTGCTTCAGCATGCTGTGATCGTTTCAAGGGAGATGAAATCTGTCAGCCACATCCGTGTCCTGTAACTCTTCAGTACAGTGCTGGGAGTGAATATTTTTGCGGGGTTTGAGGCCCGTAAGGGCAGAGATATGATCAGGAGCCCTAAATT
>NW_011107302.1:0-718 GCF_000146605.3 Meleagris gallopavo
AAATTGTAGTCCTAGGGGCTAGGAAAGGAATATGAGTGCCATCAGAATATTGCTGTCCAGAAAACCTTTCTACTTGGGCCCGTCATGGAGGTTCTTGTTGGGGTCATGGAGCATTTCTGGGGTTTTGGTTATGGCTAGTAATAGGCTTTGAATTTTGTCTTAGAGTCTAGTAAGACCAAGAGCTCTTGCATCTGTTGAAGTGGGAAGGGGCTTCTGTAGAAAGATGAGTTCTTAAGGTGTCTTTCAGTCTTAGTAGCTTTTTTTTCTGAGTATATTGTTCATGATGAGTTTTGGTGGCAGTTTATCTGCCTAGGTTTAGGATTACAGTCTGGTTTAGGGCTAGGGTCTGGAAAGAAAGTGCATATGCCCAGGATGTGTAGTGTTGCACAGGGGCTGCTGAAGGAAGATTAAGAATTTCAAACCATTTCACTATTGGCTGCTTTTTTGTCTGAGCCATGCCTATATATCCTCTTGTGCCACAAAACTCATTCCTGGACCCACGGTTAGGTTTTGGAGAGTGATAAAGCCTAGAGCCCTTTGTGAGTGGAGCTTCGAGAGAGCTTTGAAAGCAAAGTTAGAAGTTTCAATAGTATGGTAAAGAGTTTTGTCATTCTGGCCGCTGCTGTGTGTTCTTCCATTTCAGTGCACTGACACATTGTGTTTGTATTGCTTCTGTATGTTTTTTTTTTTTGTTATTATTTTATTTTTTTTTGTTCAT
>NW_011107303.1:0-2196 GCF_000146605.3 Meleagris gallopavo
TATATCCTTACTTACCAAATGGACTTTTATCTTCCCTGAACTGGACGTATGACATGCACATGATGGTTGCCTGATTTGTTACTCTTCCCACCACTTCAAGAATTCCTGAGATCTCTTCATCTAGCTGCAGAACGTACCAGAAATGAAATTGGCATCACCAAATTAGCTGCTATTTCCACTGTACAGCACTCGAATCAGAAATTCTCTGAAGGTTTGATCATTACAACAGATTCTGTTCTATGTCAAGCCATACATTAGTACTGGGAGGAGAAGGGGAGTAAGAGACAACAGGGAAATAAATAAATAAATAAATAAATAAATCGTAAAAATCATAAAAAATCATAAAATCAAAAAAAAAAAATCAAAAAAATCAAAAGCTTTGCACCTCTTACAGATTTGCAGTTTTTGTAAAGACAATTCGGTACGTACACAGAAAAGGTATGAAGCAACAGCATAGGTAAGATAGAACTTTGAGGATGTATGAAACTGTGACGTTTAAACACTGAACAGATTGATCTAGGGCAACAGAGACAATTAAAATCCAGACTTGAATGAGCTGCATTCAAAACTTAGCTTTTATAGAGTCTTCTAATCTGCAAAGGAATTATTATCTGCCAGAAAACAGTGCCAGTAATCCTAGATTCAGGAGGTATCATCCAAAATTATTTCTTAGGTAATAAGCCTTTTGTTGAATAAGAAAAAAATAAGGCTAAAAATTTTATCTCACCCTAAAATCATTTGTTTTCTTTTCCTCTTTGATTTTAGTATATTCATTTGAAGACTGTGGTACTATTTCAGTAACACCCTTCCAATATCTGACTCTTGCATGATCTTTGTAAACACACCTATTTCTTCCTTACATACTTACACAGCATCGCAGCATGGACTGAAGTGTCCAGCATCCAGCTGTGCATTTATGATGTTCACCCATTTACTCTCTCATGGAAAGTCAGAGAATCATTGGTGAGATGCTGACGTCCAAAATTGCAACAGCTCAACACAGGAAACTTTTCCTTACTTTTCAGGGGCTCAAATAAGAGTTAAGATACAGGGCAGTATCTGCAGGAAAGACATTTTCTTGTAGTTTGGAAATGAACACAGTTTCATATTTATAAGACCAAACTCTTCTCCAGATTGCATTTTACACGAATGAGACTCAATTCTTATAAGTCAGAGTATCAGTGCAATTATTTCACAGCATGCAGTCAGACTTGCCTGTGTTTAACAACTCATTCAGAGGAAAAGATGGAAACACTGCTGCCACCCTCAGTTAAACTGTAGGGTTTGTCATCAGGAGGTGTCACAACTACAGTAATCCTTTAATTACAACATACCTCAGAGGCAAAACAACAACAACAACAACAAAAACCAAACAAAACAAAACAGAAAATGTCTGGGAGTTACTCCTTTACTGGTCACTTGGTTACAAAGGAAGCAGTATTGCTGCACATGAAATATCCATTTAAGGGACTCTTAAAAACAACATATTCTTGAGGTTTGTTTTGGATCAATCTCAGAAAGTATAGGATGGTTAGGGTGGTGACACACTGGAACAGGTTGCCAAGGAGGCTGTGGATGCCCCATCCCTGGAGGCATTCAAGGCCAGGCTGGATGTGGCTCTGGGCAGCCCGGTCTGGTGGTTGGCGACCCTGTGCATAGCAGGGGGTCTGAAACTAGATGTTCTTTCCAACCCAGGCCGTTCTATGACTCTATGAAGCATTCTGTTAGGGGCAGGAAAACAGTCAGTAAAATGACAAAGGAAAAAAGTGAAAGGAAAAGTAAGACAAGGCACGTAGAGAAACACACCACGCTACAAGCAGCAAACATGGCAAGCCTTAGTATCCAAACAGGGACGTGTCTGGAAGGGGGAAACGAAGCCAGTCTGCACAGCAGCCAAAATTTCCCAACAACACAGTCGCTTACTTACAGGTTCGCTCAGCTCCACCGTCGCGTTGCAGCCTTCTCCGTCCGACAGAACGATAAGTTTTCCCGTCGGGTGAATCTACAAAACAAACGACGCCCTGCGCTCAGCAGCGGCCGAAAGGCAGCGGGTGGACGGGCCTCGGCCCGCAGGGAGGCTGCAGCCGGCCCCGGGCAAGGCCGCAGCGGCGGCGAATGGGGCAGCGGCGCTTCCCGAGAGCCTCCCGGGGAGAAGGACTGCGCACGGACCTTCTCGACGCGCCCCACGAAGCAGAC
>NW_011107304.1:0-847 GCF_000146605.3 Meleagris gallopavo
AAAGCGTCTTTCAGTTCTGTTTGCACATTTCAAACCTCTGCATGGTTCAGAACAGGGAAGTTTATGTAACATTCCAGAGAAACTGCAGTACATCATGGCTCATTTTAATTCAGGTATGAATACATGACACAGATGAATTCACAAAACGCTCCTTTCATCTGAAATTTAAGCAGTAACCCTTTTTTCCCTGAAGATTTAAGCTGCTTTAAGTGATGAAATTATTATATTTTCCTGTTTCTTTAAAGCAGTACTGGATAGAAACAGCTTAAGATGAATCCAGAATTTATTCAAAAAACAGTACACCATCAGCTATAAGGATATTTGAATAAGTCACTCCAAAAGATCTCAATGTTCTCTACAACTACAGAATGCAATGATTTTAAAGTTTGCTGGAAGCAGCTTAGCATTACGGCACATAAAAACAACTCTTCCCCAAAGGCTAAATGTTCAAGTACTGAACTGAACTAAGTATCTGCTTGTAGAAATCAGTTCATACATGTGGGATATTCACCTATCTAAATACAAAGTTATGATGCAAATTTTATGTCCATGCTGCCCACCACCAGTGCCCACACTGAACAACTTCCTTAGTAGTAACACTGGTTTTATCACACAGAGAGAGATATTTAAATTACTTGTAGGAGGAAAGATGACAGCGGAGTATTTCTGTACTTCTGGATTGCACTTACTATCCAGACACCCATCAGATGCTCAGAGCCCTGTTCAGATGTCCTTTTCTGCTCCCACCACTGCTTCTTGCCCCCATGGCTCTGAGCTCCATACCAGTTTCGCAGGAAGCTGGGTCAGAGCATCTCTGCTACCAGCAAGGGTGAGAAGTATTCCCTCA
>NW_011107305.1:0-684 GCF_000146605.3 Meleagris gallopavo
CTCTCACAGGGTTTGAGGTTTCTCCGACTTTTTGCAGTAGATGGCACTCTTTAGTTCTGTTTCAAGTCCTCTCCTTCTGGAATTTTCTCCGGGAGAATCTGTTTTAAACGAGCCTCACCAATTACCTTGCCCTATTCTCCATGAGGCTTGATGAAAGCTCATAAAAGGCTGTGGGCTGGGGGATGGAGGCCAGCATCAGCACGGGCTGTGGTGGCACACAGACCCCACAAGGCCTCGTTGGGCCATGCTAACATCTGTACAGATCCGCCCTGCTGCGCTCAGCCGTCTTGGAACCCACCTGGGGATCCAGTTATCCCCAGTACATTTCTGGTTTTGTTAATCTGCAGTGGAAAACAGAGTCCCTTCCCTCTCCTTGGCCCGCCTTTATTTTGTTGACCCTGTCCTGCTTTGTGTGTTAGAGTCCAATTATGAGGTTTCAGGTACCTGAAAGTGATGGTGACAACAAAGCAAACATCAGTGCTGGTTTTGTAGCTTTTGTGTATGGTGGAGGGGAGAAAAACAGCAACTGCAAACAAAATGAGCCATCGCAAAGAGCTGTGGTGCTGGTTGTGTGGCATCTGCATAAATCAGGCACGGGTTGTGTGGGATCACGTGAATCTCTGTGTACATGTTGGCATCACATGTCCTCCGCCCCTTCCCTGAGATGCTGTTGACCATAATTGC
>NW_011107306.1:0-655 GCF_000146605.3 Meleagris gallopavo
AAGGAATTGTGTTGAGAGCTGCAGAGGGCAAGGAGGCTGTGGCTGAGGAGGAGAAAGTGCAGTGAGAATGAGGGCTGCCAAAGCAGCACTGGTAGTGTAGAGAGAGACAAGCAATTCAAGGCAAAAAGAACACAACATCGGGGGCAGAGAGGCATGGGTAGATGGACCAAAGTATTTTGTCTAGGAAAAATTGGAGCCTCTAGAACAGCACAAGGCCTCGATGATTTACGCTGCGCTTCATCTGACTTCTGATCAAGAAATTTTGCTGAGCCTTTCTGGGGTAAGAAGTATTTCTTTTTCTAGTAAGTACACTGGAACACTTGGTGTGGAACACCCAGCCACACTGGATGCTTTTATAAAGGGCTGTTTATCCCTCCAAGGCTAAATAATTTCCATCATTTCTCACCGCTGTCTTCCTTCCATCTGTTGTCCCCTTTTTCTGTTAGCAGGACATAACCAAAAACTCCATTATGTTTCTATCTGGAAAATGCTCCAACCATTACACATTTGAATATTTCGACTACAACTACAGCAGGAACATCTAGATGGGCCAAGGCAAACCTCAGAACTTAGCGGTGGTTTAAATGCTGCTATCATTTTTACTATTACAAGGATGAAGAGCTGCAGAAGAAGCTGTCTGCCTGAGTAAACTTCT
>NW_011107307.1:0-862 GCF_000146605.3 Meleagris gallopavo
GACTGTAATTCTGCATCTGTTATTGGGGTGTAGCAGTGTTGCTGTAGATGAGTGGTCCAGCTGAAATTACACACAGTTCCTTCACTGCTTTAAAGGCAAGTTTTGCGTACAGAATGGGCTCGACCTGCTGAAAAGGCAGCTTGTTTGGGAAGGTGATGAGTCTCTCCTTTCCTTGCTTCAGTTTCAGAAATAGAGACAAATCAATTTGCTCCTCAACCTCCGAGGGTCTGGAGATGTAACAAAAACTGAAGAAATCTCTCATTCTCTTTCTTGGTGCATTTTGTTTTGGTAGTACTATGTTTCCAAGGGGGAGGAAAAACAAAAAACAACAAAAAAACCACCAGCATCACTGTTTCACTGCTGTTTCTTCTTTAACAGCATGAGAAAATATTGGAAAGCAATGGAAAAAAATGACTTCATCTAAAAATACCCCTTATTTTCTGCACGACAGATGTCAATACAGTGAAATCACTCATGCATTGTATGCACTGTCCACTTTTGGAGGTGGCTGATCTCATTTGGAAGCAGTGGTGGACAGGTGGACATACCTGCTGACTGTCTCCTTGACATGGGAGCTAGGCAAGAACAGGAAAGCCGTCATCAGAAGCTTTGTTTTCTGTCTTGCTGTGTGATGTGCATTTCTGTTTAGTTGTTGAATCACTGGTTATATAGCAGTGAGGTATTGTCAGGTACTGTGCTTCATAGTTGTGCAGAAATCCCTGAGTCACTTCACCAGTCATTTCAAAGAGCATAAGATACAGCTGATACAAGTGGAGCTACATATGTTCTATTTCTCTGTATGTTTCCTTTTTGATTGTCACTGATGGCATTGTATAAAGCTGCTAGATTTCTTAACTGGAAG
>NW_011107308.1:0-551 GCF_000146605.3 Meleagris gallopavo
ACAGTGTGGAAGGAAACCTGAGTAGAGCAAACACAGAAACACCAAATGTGAATGTGTATCCTTAGTTGTTGCATCTGCTTGTGCAGGTGTGGTCACTTCAACAAATACTGTGTTTATCATTTAATGAATGTGTTTTTTAGAGCCTATGTGATGCCACATTATGCTCTGCTCTTTTCTGTTTGATATGGAAGTTTTATTATTTTCTCTCCTAACCTGTTTGTGTTCTTTGTTGAGTAGTAGCTGAAGCTCTGAGTAGGGGTGCATATTTATCTGAAGTTATAAAGTTCTCTTTTCACAGTATCCCTTGACTGTCTCTATAAGGAGGCGAGAAGGTTAATGTCAGCACTTGCTATGTTGATGGTAGCTTTACATGATCACGAAAGAGCTCTTACAAACAAAACAGAAGTGAAACAGCACAACTTCTTATCTCCGTTGGGTAGTAATCTGCAGAATGATGCTTTTTTTTTTTCCTCGAGATATTCTACTGACTTTATTCTTCTACTTCACTTGTCTGTCATTGTTAGAGCTCAGTGAAAACTAAAAATGATGGT
>NW_011107309.1:0-728 GCF_000146605.3 Meleagris gallopavo
GTGATTTTGGTGAGATAATGACAGTAATGTCCAGGAAACAAAGAATATTCCACTAACATCCATAGCAGTGCCTTCGTAACCTGTGTGTGCTGTCACATCAACCCATCCTGCACTGGTATCTACCACTGCAGCAACTTGCTCATCACTGAGCCCTATGGATGCCACAGTACCTTGTAACAGTGCTTTTGGTTATGATGTAGGTGATAGGAGGGAGACAGACTTTTTACATGGACAGACAGTGACAGGAAAAGGGAGAATAGTTTTAAACTAAGAGAGGGGAGATTTATATTTGATATTAAGGAGAAATTCTTTACTCAGAGGGCAGTGAGGCACTGGCACAAGCTGCTCAGAGAAGTTGTAGATTCCCCATCCCTGGAGATGTTCAAGACCAGGTTGGATGGAGCCCTGGGCAGCCTGATCTGGTAGACAGCAAACCTTCCCACAGCAGGGGGGTTGGAACTAGATGAAGGTCCCTTCTACCCAAGGTATTTCATGATTCCATGATTCTCCTTAGCACATTTGTCCAAAGGGACAGTGTTTATCAGCTCAGCATTAACTCCTATAGTCCAGGAGTTCTGGAAAACTCAGGACTTTTTTATTCCATTTGTGCCATTTCCAGGGCAAATCAAGGAGTCAACACTGAATTTCTTTGTGTTTTCTTATACTGTATACTCTTAACAGCAGAGTCCTGCTCCACCAGCTCTCACTCAGCTTTTCTTCTCCCATCT
>NW_011107310.1:0-664 GCF_000146605.3 Meleagris gallopavo
TTTAGGACTAAGATCTTTTCTCTATTGTCTAGTATTCTTAAGAAGAAATACTTTTTCAGCCCGCCTCAGATATAGTGGCTGCTTTACATCTGTAATATTCATACTTGTTTACAAGGTGACAGTATAGGCATAGGTGATAGACAGAAGGATATTGTGTGAAGGCAAAGGACACAGGGTCAAATGGGGTAAGCAGAAGTTGAAGAAACAGGTTTACTGAACATTAAGAGATGTGGGGTCTCTCTGGATCAGACCGTGGGCTATTTATCAAATGAACCACAGACTGCTTGAGGAGAGGCCTGGTTGCTCTGTTCAACTCCAGAATGGATGCTGGAGGTGACCCAATATGCAGTGTGGCCAGCCTGGGGAGCAGGGCCCTGGCATGAAGCGATTATGAGACTACTGAAAAGAGGAACAGAATAATCTGTTCTCCAGATCCCCTGAGGACAGGAAGAAAAACAGTGCATTTAAATTGCAGGAAGGGAGAATTAAGTCAGACACTGTAAAGAACGTTCTGAGTGCAAGAAGAGTTAAGCCCTGAAATAGCTTGTCTGGCAACTGGTGCTGTTTCTGTTACTGACAGGTTGTAAGAACAGGTTACACAAACATGCCAGGAATGGTTTTGGTCTACTTGATCTTTTCTTGGGTCAAACACAGAGATAAGATC
>NW_011107311.1:0-526 GCF_000146605.3 Meleagris gallopavo
AAACAACACATGATGGCTTATTTTAATTCAGTAAGAATTATATAAAATAGAATTATATGAGGATGTCGTTAAAAGAAAAGTGATCCAGGAATGAGGTAAGGGTGGACCATGCAAACTAGGTAGAAATACTTTCAGCATCCAGATGCAAAAGTCTGAGAACAATTATTTCTTTGTGCTAGAATATAGTTTTCCAGGGTAATTAACAATTACTCATAGGCTACTGGAATTGCCATACCTCCTCAGACCAGCGTTGTATCTGACCAATTGGTTAGGAAAATATGCAATAAATCTTTTTCTTATTTAAGCCTCATGTTTGGACTCTCTCCTCTGCTTGTGTTACCACATGCAACTGTAAACATTCTTGTCAGACATAAACAAATCTTAAACCCTATAAATACTTGTTCACTATACAACATTGTGTTTGGTTCTGGCTTAATTTGCATTCTAAAAAAAAATAAGAAATAGAAATTTGAAATTTTATTACAGTACATTCCAAAGGCAATAAAGGAGGCCTAAGACAGCGTTT
>NW_011107312.1:0-739 GCF_000146605.3 Meleagris gallopavo
AGGGAGTTGTACATGGAGTAGAGCAGTCCTCGTTTTGCTAGTCTTATAGACAAATACCTTGTTCCGTCTCAGTCATGGACTTCTCTGCTTATTCTATTCCTGGTGCACTGACTTGCAGCTTCCAAAGTAGTAAAAGAGTATTCTGTGGTGGTTTTGGTTGGTTGGTTTGGTTCTGTTTTCTCTTCACCCACATTAAGCAAAATCAACAGCTTGGCCAGAGTGATACCTATGATGACTTTGGACTAACACTAAACTAGTGACAAAATCCAAGTTGTACATATATTACTTAGATCTTGTACTTTTTCTGCAGGCACAAGCAAATAGTAACTCCAGAAAGTTTCACTTCAGACATTTTGTATTCTGATCTTGCCGGATGACATTTGTCAGTGAACAGGTTCTCACTGTTTCTTTTCACTTTTGCATTTTATATGCTTCATTACCCCCTTGTTGAAATATTTGGTACTGAAACAACTGCACCTCTGGGGAAGAACAACTGCAAGCAAGATTTCTCATTTGCTTCAGTATTCTTGGGGTACTTCAAGAAGTAAGCACTGCACAAGAAGAAACATACATGTGCTCATGAAGGCATTAGTATTAGTATAGTACTATTAGTTGATTGTGAGGCACAGCACCATTTATGCATGTCAGGAAGGCTTTCAGGCAGTGCTGACCCCTTCCATTCCTTGGGTGTTTGTTGTTAGGTTTTAATTTTTATTTTTTTTTAAGCAGTTTCTTGTTT
>NW_011107313.1:0-539 GCF_000146605.3 Meleagris gallopavo
CCCTCAAGTATTTTTTTCAAGGTTGTATTTAGAGATGCCATTGTTATTGTTACAGATCAAAGAACTTTACTAGGGGTAGGAAATATTTAATGTCACAGTTTCCCACAATTTGCTCAAAAACTTCACTAATTATATGCCTTCTCCTTTGCCTTTCCACTCACAAAACAACTACCTTGTTGGTAATGAGCAAAGATTAATTAAAGTAATGGACTAAAATTGACTTTTTGTAACAGCTGTGAAAATCTAAACTGTGCTCTGAATAGTGCAATGTACATAAACAGGAGACTCAAGGTGTCACTGGTCGTAATTAGCATATACAAAATGTATATTTCTGAGGTAGATGAGCTTGATCTGCTTGGTTTTGTACCCTTAAATTAAGCTAAATTTAAAGATCTATTTGTTAGTGTCTTTATATTATTCTTACCATCTTTCATTTCTGATGCTATCATTAACAAGTTGCATCTTATTTAATTGGTTAATAAAATGTACTTTAAATGTTTGACTCTCAAATGGGCTGCCTGTATTCTTTTTTTATATAT
>NW_011107314.1:0-592 GCF_000146605.3 Meleagris gallopavo
GGGTCATATAAAAGATTTGTCAATCTTCAGTCTGAGTACCACCTCTAACAGTGTAGGTATTTAGAGAGATGACAGAAGTAACATTGGAGTAGAGACCAATTAAAAAAAAAGAATCCTGTAACACAAGAATTTTGACAGAAACATTCACTAGTTCCTTCTATCTATCTATCTATATATTTTTTTTAGTAAACTACTTACATCCATGTGTCTGGTCAGTCTCTCAAAGAGGGATGTGCTTATCACTAAATTGCATCCAAATCCCCAAGAGAGGGGGCTGAATAATCAAAAGCATATGGCTTATTTTAACAACTATAACAAAGCAAATGATTTACGACCTATTCCACTGTGAGCCCCAACTTCAATGTAATTTCTGACAAAAACCACTACAGAGAATACAGTTGTTCTGAAAAATGAACAAAAAGATGGATGAAAAGGACTTGTATTTGTACAAATGTGTGGATTCAAAGAATTTCAAAAAGGAGGTTGGCCCTTTCAGTAATTAAAAGGAGGCTTACAAAAAATATGGAGAGTGTATAGGTATATGAACATCAATGCCATTATCAACTATTTTCAAAGGTTCACTCTTCAAATA
>NW_011107315.1:0-651 GCF_000146605.3 Meleagris gallopavo
TATATACTGTGCTCTGATTTTCCTACTCATTTTTTTTAAAGAACTACTCTGCCAGTAGAGCTGTGAAAATTAACAAACACCCAACATTTGAAAACTGTTGTATAGGTTGCAAATGCCAATATATAGCAGTAAGTAAATGGTGGAAATACTGCAGTCTGTAAAATTTCAACTGCCTCTATAATGAGATTTTTGAAGAAAAGGTGATACAGAAAAAGGGGGTATATCATGTCATTTTAAAGTTCAGCATAAAAATGTAGAGACTAGAAGGTTATGTTCAATGCCTAAGTCTGTAATTACTGAATTTTGAGCCCTGGCCCTCGCAAATGAAAAAAAAGGCTCCTCCAGGTAGAAGGGTGCAACTGGGGGAGTAAAGGAGTGAAACATCAGTAACTCTGTTTTACAGGAGAAAATATAAGCAAATATGTAAAATATAAGCATTGTGAAAGTAAAGAACTTAAAGAACCTCGTTTTTCTTCAGTTCTGAAGCTCGGACTTTACAATCCCAGCTTTATTGACACCACAAGCATACTTGGTTAGAAGAAAGCTGTTATTAGATAGCAAGGGGACACTGACTCCACACCCTGAACCACAAATCTCAACACCAGGGGTTTGGTCTCACTCTCTTCTGGAGCTCTGGATTCTGCCTTCTGC
>NW_011107316.1:0-562 GCF_000146605.3 Meleagris gallopavo
GCCTATGTGCTAACCTTCAGAACAACTTGCATGACAAAAACAAGAGACGTCCTCCATACACCTCTGAATTGAAAGTGCCTTTTGTGCATGTGGAAACTATTATGATAGGTGTTTATACTTCTTTTTACTTCTAACTGGTCCTGAACTTATAGGTGACACTGAACTGCTTGCCTGAAAATTAAGAAACTGTTATTAGCATGCACAGCTAATAATAAATAGAGCTTTTATGTGAATTGATGTTACTATCAACATCATTTAGTACAAAAAATATATTTGTAAGGACAGTATTTCAATAATATCTTCTCTTTGCCATATCATTCCCACATGAATTTTCACAAAATTCTCTTTTGCATATCCTGATGCTATCACAAAGTGAAACAAACCACATCAACTGAAACAGCCCATTCTTCTTCAAGAAAGGATCAGATGAGGCATTCTACTCTTCCAGCTGAAGTCATGCCTTAATTAATTGAAAAAAATGTGATTTGGATTCAGATCCAATGAGTGAAGCCATAATGAGTCTTACAGACACTCCAGGGTGCTCTGAAGCACTGACCCACAA
>NW_011107317.1:0-434 GCF_000146605.3 Meleagris gallopavo
AGTATTGAGAAGGCATTTAATGAAAACACCCTTGCCTCCACATGCTCCCTCGGGCCATAAGGCAGAACAGTAAAGAAGCACACAACTGCTCACTGACAGTAGGACCTAACCCCAAGCAAGGAGCTCACAGGACTGTGAGCCCAGACATATTCTGAAGAAGTTCCAGTATTCCAAAAGCTCGTTAGCTAAAACAGCCATATGCTGGAAATTATTAGCCCCTGCCTTATTTAAAGTGGCTTTCACTAAATAAAGCAAGTACAGGCAACCTTGACATCTATCATAACTATTTGAAACATGTACGCATGATTTCACTGTCAGGCTGGGCTGCTTGCAGATGGCGTGGTGAAGTCAGACAGCTAGGGAATGTCAGATTTTTTTGTTCTGTTTCATAGCTGTTTTGTTGTGTGGTTTTTTTATTATTATTATTCAGACAA
>NW_011107318.1:0-588 GCF_000146605.3 Meleagris gallopavo
CCACATTGCAGGTCGTATTGCCCCAGAGTGGTGGCACAGGCTGAGTGTGGTTCCCCAATAGCCTGAGCTGGTGGGAAAGGAGATTCAGTTTTCTTTGCTGGGGATACTGCAGGGTGGAAGCAGAAGGCTGGCAGCAGGCTGCAGGGTCTTGGTCAGGTCTCTCTGCTGGCTGCACACAGTCAGATGGAGTCTCACCAGCAGGGACATGCATAGTTCTTCTCTGACCATTCCCTCTTTGTCAAGACAAATGCAGTTTTTCTCTTCAAGCACCTGAATAGCCAGCAGTCTGAAGCCTGGACCTGCTGCAAAAGAACTGTAGTGACAGTAAAACCACAGCCTTTGAGTAGGAAGAGCTACAAAATTTGGGGCCAAATAGACCAATATGTCCATATTCTCAGTAAGTGATCTTTTGTTAGCTGTGAAACCATGTGTCCAAGGAGGGGCTGCCAAACCAAGTACTACAGACCAGCCTAAACAGCTGTCTTCTTTTCATCACTGTTTAATACTTCCTCAAGATCTGACACCTGCAAGACTGATAGTAATGTCTCTCCACACTGGTAATGGTACTCTCCACCTTGATGCAACTTC
>NW_011107319.1:0-410 GCF_000146605.3 Meleagris gallopavo
CATACTGTTTAGGAATTTCTGCTAAGTGCAATATGCTGTTTTTTTTTTTCTTTCTCCTTCAGCCAGTCTCTCCTCTGCTCTAGAAGAAAGGTCAACATGTGATTCAACACAATTTCCTCCTTTCATTAGGCCAGGTTTCAAGATGAATTATGAAATCTGCTGGAAAATATGACCTTCTTCAATAAGACCTTCTTCCTCCTCAGTGCCCTGCAACACAGAATTCTTCTTTTGCCAGTGTTATTCCATGGCCCTCCCAGCTGATCTTGCCTCTCTATCCCATGATACATGCAAGGTGCAGCTGGCATTAGCAGGTTTACCTACACACTCTGAACACATATTAGGATAAACACAATTAACAGTGGACCGTGGCAAGCAGAGGTGATCAGGAAAATATCAGCAAGACAAAGTGA
>NW_011107320.1:0-401 GCF_000146605.3 Meleagris gallopavo
ACCATGGCAGGAGAAGAGAGGGAGGTCTGGGCAGGATGCCCACCAAGTTGCCCTGCCCTCCTCTACTGAATGCTCCACTTTTCCCAGGACGGACAGAGCACTGGACCCTCCTGCCCAGGCAGCAATAGCCCAGCATGACATGATGGGTGCCATGCTGTGGTGGTGGCTGCTGGCCTTGGCCTTAGAATGGACAGGATTTCAGGTTGATCTTTTGGATGGATATTTGGTATACTCTGGTACCATTGGGCATCTGCTGGAAAAGTCTGCAGGGAGGTATTGGAGTCTCATTCTCTGGAGATACTCAAGACGCGTCAGGACACCATCCTGTACGATGTACTGTAGGGAACCCGATGTATAAGGGGGTAGGACTCGATCTCTGGAAAGACACCCTCGGCCCCTAT
>NW_011107321.1:0-396 GCF_000146605.3 Meleagris gallopavo
GATTGAATTGTACATGTTAGATTTCATTCAGTAATTTCATATAAGATCTATCAAATTTTTTTTTTTTCTGGACAGTGTGCAGAAGTTACTTATTTTAATAAAAATACTGTATATAAATTGAGTGACATGAAAAAGTTCTAGAGTGCACATTTATGTATTTTGCACCATTGCTTATTTTTTCTTCTGTCTTTTGCTTTTTCAGTTTTTAATTATAACTGTTTCTTTTATTCCAGTAAAAATTATTTCCAACAAATGGCAAGTGTTTAAGAGGAGTGTTAAGAGATTGATCTAGACTATTCTATGCGAAGCAGAAATCCGCTGGGCTCCTTGAAGTTCTTTCTAGATGTCTTTTCTGTAGCAGAAACAGTGTCTTTGAGACAAAGAATTACAAAATTA
>NW_011107322.1:0-393 GCF_000146605.3 Meleagris gallopavo
CAATTGTTTTTTGCTTGAACTCTAAAGGATTACATGCTTGCCAGTGAGAAGTTGTATACTACTAGCATGAATGATTTACAATATAGTTAGCTATTATATAAAATTGAGGTATTCTAACATGGAATATTGTAATGCCTGTGTGGGAAGTAGCTTCATAACTCTTTCAAAGCACAGAAAAATGTAAAGAAATAGCCTGTAATCCTAGTAATGCAAAACAAATAGAGAACAGTTTTATGGATATGCTACACATTGTGGTGATTGAAAGTAGCAGTTGCTCCCTTCAAGCAGGAACTATTCTGCACAGTTGAAACTTGTTTACTGTTTCCAAAACCAGTAATGATTGCAGCTTTTACTGACATTTAGAGACATTTAAACATTTAAAACTGATATTAA
>NW_011107323.1:0-500 GCF_000146605.3 Meleagris gallopavo
TGTGCAGGAGGTCTTGTCATTAAATGAAACTTCCACTGTCTGCACCGGTTGGAAGTTCATAAGAGCTAATAAACTTGAGAGGACAGATTGGTGTGAGTTAGTAGGCAAGGCTGAGTGTGCTATGCTTGCTAGCTCTGAGCTGAACTAAGCTGAGGGCCCTATTTCAGCTCTATTAATGCCTGGGGTGAGTTTCCTTTTAGCGATGAGTATCC
Source organism: Meleagris gallopavo (assembly GCF_000146605.3). NCBI lineage: Eukaryota > Metazoa > Chordata > Aves > Galliformes > Phasianidae > Meleagris > Meleagris gallopavo. The sequence continues at coordinate 213 of NW_011107323.1, forward strand.
TTACTCTAGACTCTCAGGGTATGTTCTCCTTTTTCACATGATGTTATTGATTGGAAACAAATGTTAGTGGTGAAAAGACAGTAGTGCAATAGATGTGAGAAGGTAATTGGGCCTTCAAGCACTAATTAGTTAAGCAAATACAGAGTTTGTTGACCTTCAAGCTCATCAAAACCTCTGAAGGACCTCTGCATGTGATATGTGGAATTTTACTGATGTAACTTTAATAGATTGATACTGCTTTTAAGCTAACTACTCCTATATAGACTTCTGAATGAGGAATTGACCAAA
>NW_011107324.1:0-522 GCF_000146605.3 Meleagris gallopavo
GCATCATTTATGGTAATGAGAATTAGCTTTAGCTAAACTTGAGATTTTGGAAACCACAGCTGGCATTGCTTTTATCGAGCAAATAATGGTTTTCAGCCACACATAGCCCCGTAAAATAGCTGCTGGAAACCAGCTGTTGCTACCATGCAAAAACTGCATAGAGCAAATAGCTGCCACAACCTGCACTGCTCAAGAGGGATTCTCTGCAAACCATAGTGAATAAAACAAGCTTTTCCTAATGCAGGGTATTTCATCACCCGTTTCACACAGCACACACCAGTGCCTTCATGTTAAACCTCACATAGTTCGTGCCCTTGTGCTGACAAAGAGAGGAGATGTAATCATGTTGAGATGCTGCAAGAGGAGCAAATGGACTCACTGTCCCAGGCTTTAGCATAATTTCTCTTTTGATAACTTTGTGGGGGTTTTTTGTCTATCCTTGCCTGTCCTTTTTGGTTCCATCTGCAACCTCCTCTGCTTATTTGTCTGTCAAGTTATTTTTTCAGTTTGGTTTCCCTGGAA
>NW_011107325.1:0-491 GCF_000146605.3 Meleagris gallopavo
GGGTGATGTTACTGAATTGACCCAAATGCTGTGTGTAGTCAGGGAGGGCCTTTGGGATGTAGATGCCTAGTAGGTGTAGAGGTTTGATGGGGTGGACCTTGCAAGATATCACTTCTCTAAGCTGTGTTTCAGCAAAGAAAAATGTTAATTAAGTATTCAAATCTACTGTCTGATGCTTCTGCTGAGAGTACTGTTATTGCTATGGTAAGGTAAATAGATAAACGTCACAAAACTTATTGATTTTTCTCCATGTAAAGCTTCTTTCATTTGGCTTTCATAAGCCAAGAGCCTGACCTGGCTTTTTGTGATCAGCTACACAGCTCAGGTATTCAAATTGTGGCAACTTAGTGCCGTTTCTAAGCTCATAGATCTGTTAAACTTAAATAAAGGTAATGAACTCTCTGAATGCTTTGTTTTGTGATGCTTCAGCTTTGTGGTGTCTTTTATCAGAAATCTATCAGGTTTTTTTGTGACATACCAGTTGGCGCATA
>NW_011107326.1:0-364 GCF_000146605.3 Meleagris gallopavo
CTACAGATAGGAATAGGTGAAGTGAAAGTGTCTTTAAACGAATAGCATTGAATTGACAGCACGTCTTAAGTTCCATTCCAGCTGAATTTCTACTGTACAAATGCAAAGAAGGTAACAGTTAGTGAGGTGGAAATCTTGCACAAAAGGACAACAGGCCACAAGCTGAGCATGAGATCTTTCATAAATGTCCTTGACAAATGGATGGGTGCCATCCATCTTTCAAGTAATCCTTCTCTGTTTAGCACTGGCAAGCGTTTATACAGAACGGTTTATGCAGATTTGGGTAACAAATGTTGGGTTCATTTCTCTATTTAAGCCACTCATTGCTAACTCTCTCCTCCTTTCTTCTCTCTTTTTCTCATAC
>NW_011107327.1:0-482 GCF_000146605.3 Meleagris gallopavo
GGCATCAACAGTTTTGTCCAATTTTCAAGGAGAACAATCACATTCCTAACTTCTCTTGTGCTCAAAAATTCAAATAGAACTTTCCTGTACTCCTAACTCTCATTAGCAAAATGCTCAGGGAAAAAAATGTTGCAGCTCTGCAGCAAAAATTAAAGTAAATGCCAGTGCTTCCATAAACTTGAATAAGAGTTGTGATGTGTATATAGATTGCACAAGAAAATTTCTGTATGGTAGACTTAAACATTTCAAGGCTACTTGTCACAGGTGTGTTAATACCATGAAGCAGTGTCTCACTGTATCATACAGTAAAAAACATATTCTCCTTGTTATATTTATTAACTAAAATACAGAAATGACCAGCGAGTTACCAGAAGCCACCTGATAATGAAAATATTTTCAGAATATCAAACTAACAAATCGTGCTTAAAACATTCACTGTTAACAAGCAGACTTTTGATCACTAGTGCTGCATGCTCAACAAC
>NW_011107328.1:0-621 GCF_000146605.3 Meleagris gallopavo
TCTTCCTCGTTCCTTGAAATGAACACTCAGTGTTAAAATACAAACTTTATTTGTGGTATTGCATTATATAGCAAATACTCCAAAAGGATACTAGCACACGTTCCACTGATTTCCTCTTTCTGGCCCGCGTGGCTCACTGTGCATTCATGCACTGAGATATGTACCAGTTGGTGCAGCTGGCTAAATGAAGAAGAACACGCTGTTAAGCAATCTTCAAACACAAACGTGCACAATGCATAAGCACCTGGTTGTTACAAAAAAAAAAAATATTTTTTTCATAAATATCTCCTTGAGAATGAGTGTCATACACTATATCTCTCTTGTATACCTCTTGTACTACAAAACAGGTCTGGTTGAATCACACTTCTTCTCTCCCACTTTCCGCTTCCCCTTCACGCACCTCTCCTCTGCCTCCCACAGATTACATCTGATACACATCAGAAAAAGTCATAAAACAGACAAAATGTATGCAAACTGGAATTTAGTTTGGCATTTCCAAGTAATTCTTTTTGTAATAGTTTTTTGCAAGGAGTTCTAAGTAATTTTATATTCTTTATATCACTTATGAAAAAAGGGGGGAAAAAGGCATTTTTGACTGTTAAATACGTTCTGGGAGACAAA
>NW_011107329.1:0-837 GCF_000146605.3 Meleagris gallopavo
CGCGCTCCCGGAAGGTGGAAGTGCGCTGCAGGGAGGCGAGGCCGCCGCCGTCACGGCGCATGCGTAGTAGAGCGGCCGTTCCTCTGAATCGTCCCACCCTCCAGCCTCGAGCGGCGCGTGCGTTGGGAGCGGAGCGAAGCAGCCGCCCTCAGTCGGTGCCCTGAGTGGAGATGGCTGCGCCTCTGAGGGCTGCTTAAGCTGGTTCGCAAGTGGTTGCTGTCTGTGCCCTCTCTCTCCTGTTATAGTTGGGCTTCTCCTGGGATAGGGGAGCTGGGGAGAACAGAGCAAGCTTATGGCTGGCAATACAGATGGTTGCCGTTACCCGTCTTGGCTTGAAGGCGGTATCTCAGGACTGCTCATATTGTACATCAACAAACGGTAGCGCACAAGTAAATTGATGCTGTCTCTTCTTGCAGTCTAACAGGCTTATATTTGGAGACATTTTTTTTCCATAATTAAACCACATGTTTTCTTAGTAGAGAAAAGCTAATGGCGTATGTGCCAAGTTGCTTGTTGTTTCAACTTATCTGCTGTGTGTTGTTGGACAAACAACACTGAAAACATTTTATATAATGTTAAACTCTACCTATGCTTAAAAACAAAAATATTGTTCTCACGAATTCTGCCAAGCAAGTGACAAAGCTGAGTCTCAGAGTCTGATGCAGCAACCATAGAAATTTCCTTTTTCTTTCTGGTCACGTTGCTTTCACCCTCAATGGTGAATCTTCAAGCTTTCTTGAAGGATGAGATGAATAAGAGAAAAGGAAGTTATCCCTCTCCAACATTTCATTTGTAAGATGGTGCTTCAAGTAGTTTCACCTTGAAATTTGACCTGCA
>NW_011107330.1:0-347 GCF_000146605.3 Meleagris gallopavo
GCAGCTCACAAACGTGGTCCTTGGGAGAGAAAAAAAAAAAAAGAATTTTAAAGAAATTGAAGTAAATCACTTCACTATGCTTAGCCAATTGAGATTATGCTGTTTTAAACAAGCCAAGCAGACCTATAAATTCAACTACCTTCATTTACAAATAGACAACAAATCTCACGTGCTGTACCTCACCTTAAATTCCATAACATCAACAAACGTGAAGTAGTACAATGCCAGGTTCTTCAAAATCTCTGACTTTTCTTTCTGTAGCTGAGCAAGCTGTTGCTAAAAGAAGAACAGAAACACGTTCACTGTTCCGAGAGCTTGAGAAGCCAGCTGACAAATACTACCTGTAA
>NW_011107331.1:0-551 GCF_000146605.3 Meleagris gallopavo
AGCCTTGTCCTCTGACTGTTGTTTAAGATGTATTTCCCGTAGGACATTCTCACTTGAAAAGTGAGATATCCACAGTGGTCTACTTGTTCCATTTGTTAAGTTTACCACACATCACTGCTGTCAGTAATTTCTTTGTAAGGTGCACAGCCCCAGAAATAAGAGCAGCTGAACTTAATGTACTGCTGTGTACAAGTCTGGAACTAGGACTGTACTTTACACGAATAAAGCTTCACAGCAATAAAGCTGTCAATGTCTTAGATTAATGGACATGTTGTCCTTCCCTTCAGCTTTACTCTCATTAATATTTGTTTGGTTTTTTTCAAATGTGCAAATAAAGTTAAATATTGTAAAGTCAACTGTGTACAGAGGCAGTGCTAAATGAATTTTGTTAGCATCCTTCTAGAGAAAAAGCATCAACTCACTGTCGTGGATGTTTCTTACATAAATTTTTTCCTTCACAAGCCTCCTGTTGTTACAACAACTGTTTTTACAGCTTTAACACAGATATCTGACTTAATAGCTCTCAATCTTTTGTATTTAAATAAGCTATC
>NW_011107332.1:0-488 GCF_000146605.3 Meleagris gallopavo
TGCCTTTAGTTGTCAAGATTCCTACAAATGTGTTGCCATTTAACTAATTAAAGTTGGGCCAACTACACAGCATCAGGCTGTGGGCTCTCCTGCTAATTGCACTGAGCTTTCTACCTGTTAATTTATTAAGATAAATATTTTCAGAAGGCTTTGATAATTAATAGCTATTTGTGAATTGTACCTCTCACCTATCCTCTTAGCTTGTGTGTTCCCGAAACAGGAGATTGGAGCATTATTCCCTACAACATCCTAATAACGTGCCAAGCAGATCTGAGAGAGAAAGTGAATCTGGAAATTGGAACTGTCTAAAAGTAGGGCAGGACTGGGTGTGGGCAGAGCATCGGATTGGTGGGAGTGTGCTCTGATCCCAGCTCTCCCACTGCCTACTGGTGTGATCTCATTCTGATCGTATTAGACTTTCAGGGCTCAATTCAATATCAGAAAAATTAAGATCATTGCACTGTTTGCTTTGCTCGAGTGACACACAA
>NW_011107333.1:0-644 GCF_000146605.3 Meleagris gallopavo
AAGCTGAATGGAGTTTTTCAATGGCTTCAGTAGCAGCTTGCAGATAACAGAAATTTGTTCCATGTTGTTCTTTGCGAGCAGAGCCCCTGACAGAGTAGCCTTAAATCTCTATCAAGGAGTCAAAGAGTTAAAATAATATTGCCCCAGTGTGTCATTGCTGACTAAGGTCCTGGGTTTAACAAGACCCTAAATTGTTCATGTTCTAATGATGTAATTTGTTATCCCGAATTTCCCCCTATTTTGTCATTAGAGTGCCTGTCTCTAAGGTTGTAACTTCAACACAAAATCTTCACTCACAATCAGCCACAATTGTGTGTCTGGGTGAAAAACTGGTAGCAGCTCTGGTCTCACCTGCTTGATGCAGTCCTGTGGTCACTGCCTTTCCACTGAGCTGGATGCCGAGGCCTGCCCTGCTCTGCGCTGGGGGTCACTGGCTGGCCACCAAATTCAGCCGGGTAGGTGGGATACGCTGGAAGAGGGAAGTGGTCCCCAAGGGAAAAAGAGCAGGAAAATCACTTCTGTGATCTTCAGGTTGATACAGATCTTATCTAATGAGTGACATTTTTCTTATATTCCAATCCAGTGTGATTTATTGGGACAAGAGTATTTCCTGCTGGGGATACGCTTACTTTACAACCAGTTAT
>NW_011107334.1:0-388 GCF_000146605.3 Meleagris gallopavo
AACTTGGAAAAAGGTGAAACATTCCAGCATCGTTCAGGCTGCCAAAATAACAGCAACAATCATGCAGAATTCCAGCACAAGAAAAAAAATAAAATAAAATGAATGAGATTTTCTTCACTTTCATGAACTCAAAGACAAACAGATGTTGACAAGAAGATGTTGCAAACACTTTCGCTGTTGTTGAGCTGAGCCCAGCTCACAGCAATAGCAGTCACATCTCTCCCTCGTTGCCAGCCCCTCTGCTCTTAGTGGAGCTCAGGCAACAGCCAGTGTCCACATGCTGTGTGCTCTTCCACATTTTGTTCCAACACAGGGGGTTTAATTACAGCCTCTGGTATGCCACATTAACACTCGCAATTAGTTATTAAGCATTCATTCTGCTGGAGAA
>NW_011107335.1:0-322 GCF_000146605.3 Meleagris gallopavo
ATTATGGGTGAGCTCTTGCCTTGGATCACGCAATAGCACTCAAAGGCTCACAGCATAACTCTCCAGGGACGTTTTTTCTAAATGGAAATACAATATGGTAGGATATTTAAAAAATACTCCACAACCTGGCAGGTCAAATTAACTGTTGAATTATTTATCTTACTCTGCTTAATTGCTGCTTTTCTGCTTCTCAGGTGTTAAATTGTGTTAGCACAGAGCAAAGAGTTTCTACTGACCCGTTCCCCTTAAGGCTTTTGGCAGTAAGAGCAAATACTGCTGCTGTGACAGCAGGAGCGGAGAGGAATGGAGGCATGGGAGGAGG
>NW_011107336.1:0-503 GCF_000146605.3 Meleagris gallopavo
ACAAGTTGCCCAAAGAGCCTGTGGGATTTCCAGTCCTTGGAGGTATTCAAGACTGCAAAAGTCCCTGAGCAAGCTGATCTGAGTAGATCTGTACATGATGTTGGACTGAGTGGCCTCCAGAGGTGCCTCCCAGCCTAAATTTTCCCTTGATTCTATGCCTGCAGATGTGGGGACCATAAGGAAATCAGACTGTTGAAAGTGGTCAGGCTGTGCATGAAAAAGCACATCATGAGCAGCAGGAGCACCTCTACTTGGTTTGCAGAACCTGTTCAACCCATGGAGTAGATGGCAATAATTTATCCAGGAGGATTCTCCAGCTCCCCAGTCAGGTGCCCACCCTTTGTCTCCCCAGGAAATTTTGTGATGCCCAGCAGGACAGCCCAGTAGTAAGAATTGCTTCATCAGGAGTGGCAGGGAAATGGCAGGCATGCACGGGGTGTGCACAGGACATACACGGCAAGATGCTGGCACTGGCTCATATCAAATACTTTGCTTCTGCTGCA
>NW_011107337.1:0-362 GCF_000146605.3 Meleagris gallopavo
TCTGGTCGAGACCTACGTGGATGCCATCCGGAGCGGGGCCGTGCCGTGCCTGGAGAGCGCGGTGACGGCCCTGGTCGAGCTGCGCAACTCGGCGGCGGTGCGGGAAGCTGCGGTTCTGTACCGGGAGCTGCTGGAGCAGCGGGCAGAGCTGCCCATGGAGACCGAGGAGCTGCTGGAGCTGCACGAGCAGTGCCAGAGGGAGACGCTGCAGCTCTTTGCGGAGCGGACGATCACAGACGACGTCGAGCGCTTCCGTGCGGAGCTTCTGGTGGGCTGCTCCGCGGCACCGTGCTCGGCTCTGCATCCCCCATAGGGCTGCATTGTGCTGCTCCTTCCTGCCCCCCATTTCCCCGCCTGATTGC
>NW_011107338.1:0-320 GCF_000146605.3 Meleagris gallopavo
ATGTGAGTTCCTCTCTCTGCAGAGCCCTGCACAGCAATATTTTAACACCCACCTTAGGACAGGTCACTTCTCGAGATGCCAAGAGAGAGATGCAACAATACTGGCGGTCCTGCAATGTCCTAGACATCATTATTTAGGGATGTTGTTTCATTTGAAGGGAGAAGTTACCAAGTTAGATAGTTGTATGCAAAACAGTGGGTTGTGCTATTTTCAGTCTCAAAGTGATCACCACTGTCAATTGCAAATTGCAGCAAAGAGAGAGGGAATCTAGCAATGTCACTTCCAAAATGACTTCTGCACAGGCTGCTTGTGGTTTTTAA
>NW_011107339.1:0-317 GCF_000146605.3 Meleagris gallopavo
CCAATCTTCGTAGTCCCTGAAGTCTGCATCACCAAGGTTATTAAGGTCAAAATTCTCAGCTGATGAAAATAAGGACAGGCCAAATACAGTTTATTTGTTCAGAGTTTTGCCCTCATGTGGCTGAAATAACTTTTAGTTGTTACAGTAGGCCTAACAGATTGTGTGAATCTGATCAGTACTTCCTTGTGTTGTGTCTATACCCACCTCACTCCCCACATCAACTATATATAAGAAAGAAACTGAACAGAAAATTGGGTAAATATTTTTTTATCTGGTACAGAAGCTGTTAACACACCCGATTCTGTTAGTTGCATCAA
>NW_011107340.1:0-305 GCF_000146605.3 Meleagris gallopavo
AGGCATCTCCATCAATAAACAGGCCTGTTGGTCAAAGCAGTGCTCTCCAGTGAGTTATCTTTAACTTGATACACACACTAATGGTGAAACCTGGTATGTTTTTCCCCAGAGGGGAAAAAGAAAACAACAGATTTTCTGTATTTGTTTGTCAAGTAAGTATAGAAGAAATATTGGCCTGAACAGACAAAGGAAAAGTAAAGTAAAAATAGTATGTTAAAATTCAACATTGCCTAAGCAGAGTGTTTATACAAAGGTTACCAGCAGATAGACTCCCCACAAAGGGACCCATTACAACAACAACAACA
>NW_011107341.1:0-301 GCF_000146605.3 Meleagris gallopavo
TGCACGCCCACATCTCCTTGCACGCCCCAGTTGCCTTGCACACTCACATCCCATTGCACGCCCAAGTGTCGCTGCAAGTCCTGGTTGTGTTGCACGGCCCAACCCCGTTGCACACTCAGATGCCATTGCACACTCAAGTGCCCTTGCAAGCCCATGTCGTCTTGCACACCCACATGGTGTTGCACACTCAGGCATGGTTGCACACTCGATGCACGTCCCGGTTGCTTTGCACGAATCCCGTTGCACATCCACATGTCGTTGCACACCCAAACTGTGTGGCACACTCAAATCCCTTTGCACA
>NW_011107343.1:0-376 GCF_000146605.3 Meleagris gallopavo
ATGAGAAGCTCCTTACCTCCCTACATACAGCTCTCACAGCACAGTGAGTGCACACCATTTCTCAATACACCAAACACAGCTGTGAAGTCCCTGCACACAGCTACAATAGGAGATTCAGCCACACAGTTACCCAACATGACGCTTATTTCTGTAACAGACTTGAGAAGGAAAGAAGAAAATTGTTTCAATTTAAACAAACTAATTATTCAGCAGTGCAATCAACCAACAGCTCTTAAAACAAACAAACATCAAATCCCTCAACATTCAAAACTGAGTCATTTGGAATTCTATTAATTTGTGCTCCTCAGTTGTTAGGGATATCATGGCAAAGCCATTACTAACAAACAGCTTCTTGCCACAAGGCCAAGAAGCTGAC
>NW_011107344.1:0-396 GCF_000146605.3 Meleagris gallopavo
TCTCAACATTTCAAATGAATTATTCAGGTGAAATGGCTACTATTCTGAGTGTTCTTATGGGTCTTAGGTAGAGCTAAGACTCCAGACGTATTTGTCACATGATTTGAGGTAAGTTTGTGTCTGTCAATTGGTAGAAACTTGATTTGCTGAGTAAGAATGAGTTCATAATGAGTTTGGAAAGAACCGGGCAGTTTTTTCTGCTATTGGCACTGACATGGTAATGTTCACGTTTGAGTACATTTGGTATTGATGCGTTTCAGTTCTTACAGTATCTTACAATGTAAACTTGTGTCAAATACTAGCAGTGATACTTTGCAAATATTGCCTAGTTTTGCTGAGCAGGAGTAGAGATGTCTGATATTAGTCCGTACAGTTGCTCTCTGACTGCTTTGGTTC
>NW_011107345.1:0-576 GCF_000146605.3 Meleagris gallopavo
AGTTACCTTTGTAGCTGTAAGGACTATTAAAGTAGGTTTTGATCTTTCAAATCAACCTGAAAATTCTATGATTCTCTGACTTGAGTACTTTCTCTGTGCTTCTGTACTTTTAAAGGAAACACTAACAGTGATAAGATTTGTAAGCCTGCAGTTCTGAGCTCTATGTAGGTATATGGTTCACCATCCAAATTGATGTGATTCACTGGTATTACCGTGTAAATCAATGATATTTTGTTGTTGGGAGACAGCCTCTCTTTTGGTATACATAATCTATCAATATGCAGATCGTGACAGGTTATTTCTATGCTGTTCAATTTCTAGTTCAATTTCTTCCTTGTGTATAGGAAAAATTCTATCCTTATGTTGTAGAGTAACAATAGGACACTGGTCACCACGTAGGTTTCTGAATGGCCTTTTTAGCAGACTTGCCAATGCCTCGTAGCTAACTGAAGCTCTGTATTTGTGGGCTATGTTTCATGTGCATTTTGTGGTGGCAGCAGCTAGCTCTTTCCTCAAGCAAATGTTACAGATGGCACTTTTTATGCTTGGAGTGGAGTAAGAGATGTAGTCACCCCC
>NW_011107346.1:0-334 GCF_000146605.3 Meleagris gallopavo
CTTATTTCTGTTATGAAGACTGATGTGAGACTGAAGAGCAAAGTAGAATAGAAAATACTTTCACCATGTCTTTTTTCTATTTGCTTGTTTGGGGCACTTATAAAAGGTTCTTGGAAACTGAGGATTTTGGTTTTTATGGAGTCATATAGAATGGTTTGGATTGGAATGGACCTTAAAGATCACCTACTTCAAATCCCCCTGATGTGGGCCGAATTGTCATCCACTAGATTCGTTGCACCAAGCCCCATCCCAGCCTGGCTTTGAATGCTTCCTGGGATGGAGCACCCACAACTCTGGGCAACATGTTCCAGTTCCTTACCACCCTTGTAGTAAC
>NW_011107347.1:0-481 GCF_000146605.3 Meleagris gallopavo
GAAAAACCGCACGGGTAAACGGGGTGTGCGGAGGGAGGACAGCGAGCCGAACCCCCGCCCTTGTGCCGAGGATCCACAGACGTAAAAATACATCCATCTACGTGAGTACGTATAGACGTGCCGTATGAATAAATACAGAAATAAATAAAGCTGCTTTTGCACGCATAAAAAATAGCAAAGGATAAACGTTCTCCGCGCCCCGCCGACCAAAGCCCTGATAGCAGGGTGCAAAGCTCAACATGGGGGCTGGTTGGTGGAGGGTGGGGGGGAGAGAAGGAATGGAAAAACCCCGGCTCTAGCAGAACGCGCAGCCCAACCGTCCCCACCGCGCTGGGGCTCACCCAGAAGATGAAGTTGAAGACGAAGAGCAGGTATTTGATACACTTGGTGCAGCCCTCTACCCCCATGGCGGCTTCGGCGGCGGCAGCTCCCGGTCTGAGGCCAAGCTGGGCGGCGGCGAGGAGGGAGAGGGGGGAGGGAG
>NW_011107348.1:0-624 GCF_000146605.3 Meleagris gallopavo
CCCCAGTGAGAGCCTGGCATCTTTTACCAGCAAGTGAATTTGATGGTAAGTAATAAGGCTTCCTTCTGCTGAGAGCTCCTGGGAACCAAACTGAGCAGTGACAAATGAGTTCTCCAGTGGCTTTTCCCTTCAGCTTTGTGAATGCATCCACACTGTGCACAGCCCTTCACAGCTACCTCAGCTATCCCCTGGCCTTCACAGGATAAGCAGTCACTTTCACTCCCTTCTGCAGACCAAGAAGCTACGCAGTGAGCTGGAAGTGGTGAATGGGAATGTGAAGGTCATGTCAGAGATGCTGACAGAGCTGGTGCCATCCCAGGCTGAGACATCTGACTTGGAGCTGCTGCAAGTAAGGAACATGAGGCACTTACTGGTGGGACAGAGGGCTGGCACATGGAGCTCAATTTAGCTTAGCAATGAGTTGATGAACTGAGACATTATACGTGCCAGGAATGAGGAACAATTGCACTGAAACAGTTCATTGTGGGACTTCTCAGGGAGTGATGGGATAAGGGAGGCATGGGGGTTGTGGAGTTTCAGTGGCCAAGGGAATTTGCCCTATTGAGGCTGGAGTCTTCTCACACAAAGACCTGTAATCCCTGAGGGCCTTTATTCCTGAATAAT
>NW_011107349.1:0-491 GCF_000146605.3 Meleagris gallopavo
CTACTCCAGAAGCCAAGTGGTCTCAAAGCAGCTGCGCAGACTGGCTCAATAGTATTATTGAGACTTGTTGAAAGGAGAGTACACCAGGGAGAATGAGGTAAACGCAAACACTTTTTACCTTGGATACACACACACATTCATTTACTGAGCAGTCCATGAACTTGCTATGCTGATTTCAACTCCTGACATTAATGCAAAGTAAGCATTAAAGAAAAATCAACGAACACGGCCAGACGCAGCCACAAAACCTTTGTATGCTTACAGACACCACTTTCTCTAGGTAGAATACATCAATAACATATCAATGTCCGTTACAAAATAGGTAACAGAATTCCCTGCAAGTCTCAGAACCTGCAGCTACAGGACTAAGCACCAGGAGCACGCTCTCCCCAGCACCAGGCTGCAGCCTCCAGTTCTGCCCAGTAGCTGATATTACCTGACATAAACTTTTCCAAGGTTTTCAAAGATCCACCTGCCTTAAAAGTAAATAA
>NW_011107350.1:0-345 GCF_000146605.3 Meleagris gallopavo
ACACAGATGGAGAAGGCACACTGCAAAACCACTGCAAATGGAATAATATCTACACAGGAAGTTATGTAAAAGTTTCTAAGGTTCATTCCCTGCTTTTATGAATTCTTTATTTGTGTTAACACCTTATGCTTAAAACATCTTCATGTACTAGAAAATGGAAATGGTCACCATGGTCTTTAGCAAAGGCAAGAGAATGCTAAACCAAATGAAAAAAAAAAGAAAAAAGAAGAATACTCACAGTAGTGTCTGCATCTTCGATCTCATGGCTGGTACCACCTGGAGGACTCTCAATTGAGACCTCATGAGGAGGAGGAACATTGGCAGCTGCGTCTGAATTTGAAAGAG
>NW_011107351.1:0-319 GCF_000146605.3 Meleagris gallopavo
GGACTTGTTACTCATAAAATATTGTAGTTTATTAATTGTATGAAGACTCGTATTAGTCTTGGTAGCACCACGTATAAGCCAAGAAACTAGTGACAAAGGATATACAGGGACCTTCAGCACATTGTCTTGATCTTTACTAGTAAGTTTGCCCTTAAACCTTGAAGTTTATTAATCCTGGTGTCAGAATTGTAGGGGAATGAGGCATGGGTGAGAAGAATATAGTTGAGAACTGCTGAACTGCATTGCATGTACATTTATGTAGGCTGCTCTGAAAGTAATGCCTCCTATTTCTTTCCATGAAGGCTATAACAGATACAAA
>NW_011107352.1:0-376 GCF_000146605.3 Meleagris gallopavo
CGATCCAAGCCTGACCTGCAGCATCCCATCGTTCATGCACCACTATTCTTTCCATCCAAGTAGCCTCGCTGGCTTCCCCCAGATCTGCCAACACAGCACAACATCCTCTGCCTCTCGCTTCTGTGCCTCTCATCTTCACTGTGGAACATGGCAGCCAAAGACTAGGTGTGAGGATACAGCACCTGCTACCACTCACCATTACCCCAGAATGCTGCCCAGCCTCAAGTGCTGGGGGTGAACACAGCAGAGCCCCCTCTCCATGGGATGCCAGGACAGTGGCACCAGCAGTGCTCCAAGTGAGGAGCAGCTGTTTGGAAACGTCACTAAGAATGTAGTTACAAGTGCTCAGAGTATATGAGAGCCCATCATTAACACC
>NW_011107353.1:0-382 GCF_000146605.3 Meleagris gallopavo
GGAGACCATACCTGAAACTAGACTTCCAAGTCTGAACTGAGATGCTCTGAAGGATTTCTTGATTTGTATTTGAGAGTCCGTTTGTTTGAGTTTACAAGGTTCTGGCAGCTGGGAAGCTGAAGGTGTGGCCTGTGTGAGAAAAGCCCAGAAGCTGCTGCAAGGCAGATAAGAGCCAGCTGCGATCAACTCTTGTCTGGAGTCACACCACTGTCCAGAGCCCAGCCACAACAGAGGCTGGTTGTGCCTCTGAAAGAGCAGATTTAAGAAAGGGAAATCTACTGTGGACCAGCAGCTGGCTCAAAGCAGTGAGAGAAGCAGCCCTGCGGCCCCCAGGGTCAGAGCAGGAGGACAAGAGATACTCCAGGCATGAAGCAGAAGCTCC
>NW_011107354.1:0-487 GCF_000146605.3 Meleagris gallopavo
TTCTCCCCCCTTAACTAGATCTAACATGTACAGGGCATTCCTTTAATCTGGATGTCAGACAGACAAATGTTGTTGCTTTAAAACAAACAAACAAACAAAATTCTGCGTGAAAATGAATAGGAAAGTTCAGTGAATGGACATAATGTTAAAAACGGAATACTTCTTAACAAGTTTGTCAAAGTTGTTGGTTCTTTTCCTTACGTGGTCACTTTTCACTCTCCGCTTTCCTCTTGAAACCAGAGAATTCTATGTGAAATGTTTCATAGGATAGTTTTTTCCAGTGAGGATTTCTTAAAAGGGGTGATTGGGCTACAGATTTTATATGGGAAGGGGGAACATTTGGGGGTTTTTAGCTCTTTTTATTCTAATTTATTCTTTGCCCTTTACACCTTGTTTTGCACTTCATTCATTCAGAGGTTGAAGGCAGACCAGACCCAGTTGCTTTTTTTTTTTTCCATGTTTTTCTTTTGGTGCCACAGCATTTACA
>NW_011107355.1:0-311 GCF_000146605.3 Meleagris gallopavo
CAGGTAGATAAGCAAATCTTCTTGGCTTGTTTCAATGCACCAAATATCGAGTTTAAGAAGAGAGACTGAGTTGCTCGTTGCATTTTTTCAGGGATTTTTTGTTGGTTTGTTTTGAGATTAAAATGCAATTAATCCTTGGAATGCTGCTAAGCATCAAGGTGAAAACAGGTTAAGAAGTGAACAAAGTATAAAAAAACAAAAAAACAAAAAACAAAAACAAAAAACAAAAACCACCAACCCTTATTGTGGAAAGTCGCAGTAATTTTTTAAAGGAAAGGAAGAAAATTAATTTGTTATTCAAAACTGACCTT
>NW_011107356.1:0-488 GCF_000146605.3 Meleagris gallopavo
TTTGCTGAAAGGTTTCAGGTGTGAAAACACAGCAGTGCTGGTCACAGTGGATCCTCGTGGACATCACCCACTTTGGAGACAGACCAGAGGAGCTGCATTTGCTTTGCAGAAGCCACAGCACAAGCAGGCGGCCGTCCCTGCTGGTGACTCACGTCCCCATGGACACACTGGTAGCACTCGGAGTCCCAGCTTTGGCCCAATTTTAGCCCTGGGGAGAGCCACAATGACAGTGACAGATGCATGGCTCCGGCCCGGGGTGACCTGAAATATCCTCCTTTGCTCAGCCACGATGCGGCCCTGTCCAGTGCCTGCATAGCCCAGCTCTGTCAGACCTGCTATTCCAGTGGGTGGGGTTGGCTTTGTCGCAGGTTATTCCAAGCCTGCTTTTGGCACAAGGCACAGTGCCTGGTCCCAGCTGGGGCTGAGCATCCCACCAACCTCACTGGGCATCTCCTTCATTGCCCTCATTTCTTAAACACCAACAAAGC
>NW_011107357.1:0-389 GCF_000146605.3 Meleagris gallopavo
TGTTAATTGATCACTATTTTAAAATCTTGTTTCTTGAGAGAGAGAGAGAGAGAGAGAGAGAGAGCTTAATTTCAGATATACTTTCATGTTTGACTCCATGAAAACAAATTTTAACTTTTCAAAAGTGGATGATGCAAGTAAATGAACTTCCTGTAGGATTTCGGAGTGCCATTAAACTCCACAAAGTAAATGAACAGGAAGTCCTGAAAAAATCTGGTCTTTTTTTTCTTTCTAAAAAACAGACAAAAAACAAACAAACACACACAAAAACCAACAACAACAAAAAAACCCACCTCCTTCTCATTTTTATCCAACTATAATTCTAGTAATTCTTTTTAAATCTTGCAACAATGCAGAACATTTTCAGATAAATTCCATTTTAGTAATCA
>NW_011107358.1:0-541 GCF_000146605.3 Meleagris gallopavo
ACCCAACTGCATAAGAGATGGGATACCAAGTGCTTTACACATCTTTAGATCCCAAAGCCTGTTCTAAATTAGTGAGTAGTGCAGGACCCAGAGGCGTGCTCGTAGTTTGCCTGCATGTCCCAGAAAGACTGATGTGAGATGTGCCTGTGGCTGAGCACGAGTGAGTCCATGTGGCACAGCACACTGGCTGTAAGGTCGCTTTAAAGCTTATCTCAAAAGACAAGAAAGACTTAACCCTAAGGCATCTTCTGTCCGATCCAGGATGGCTGTTTCTGTCTGTCTAACAGAAAAACTCTTTTAGTGGGATTTTTAAACAAACAGCAAGGTATCTCGAAAAGAAGGGAAAAGAAGTAACCGTGCACAAAGAAATGCAGTCATTCACTGTTTTGTCTGGATATCATTTGAAGGTCCTTCTTTGGTGAATCTACTTCTTCTCTTAGTTGCAAAGTCTCTTAATTTGAAAAGGTATTCATCGTACTACAGAAAATCACATACACTTTCTCAAGAGTATTCAGAGCAAAGACAGAAATGGCTGATCTTA
>NW_011107359.1:0-547 GCF_000146605.3 Meleagris gallopavo
CAATCAGACAAATATTTCATAATGTACACAGTAACACTTGTGGCCAGTACCCCTTTAAACTGAAGTGTCCTCAGTAACTGTACACTTCCCCATATCTTTTCTGAAGGAAATTCCATTAGCAGCAATCTGATTGAGCTCATCGGAAACAGGTACCAAGCAGGAAGTTACATCCTGTCTTTGTCTTAGGATTTGATGTTGGGTTTACAGATTTCTGCTCCCTGTTAAGGTTTATAAATGAACCCATAGATGTTTTGTCAGTGTGTACATTATGAAATATTTGTCTGATTGGAACAGCATAAATCAAAAGCTAAATTCTTAGTCTGTACTTGTTCTTCACCAGTTTGCTAACAGGCAGAAGCTTAAGAAATGTAGAATAGTCCTTGAACTTTGAAAGCGTATTCAGAGACATATTTTAACACATCCTCCCTTAAGCACTCAACGTTATTTGAACTGGACAGTTTCCAGGTAATTCTCCTCAAATGCTACTTGTGAACTAGGAAATCTGTCCTCCTGCTTTTTTGAATTTGGCTTTTGATTTATGCTGTTC
>NW_011107360.1:0-513 GCF_000146605.3 Meleagris gallopavo
CACACCTTTAGCTAGTGGGATTCTTAGCTTGGGAAAACTGGACTCATCTGACATTTCAGCCACATCTAAGCCTGCATGAAGGGTAAGAAAGAAGAATTTTAAAAGCCACTATGCACCAATTTGCAAAAACCTTGTTGTAGAATCATAGAATCACAGAATGGCTTGGGTTGGAAGGGGCTTCAAGGATAATTAAGCTCCAACACCCCTGCCACATGCGGGGCCACCAACCTCCCCATTTAATACTAGACCAGGCTGCCCAGGGCCCCATCCAACCTGGCCTTGAACACCTCCAGGGACGGGGCATCTACAACCTCTCTGGGCAGCCTATTCTAGCACCTCACCACTCTCATAGTAAAGAACTTCCCCTGATATCCATCCTAAATCTTCCTTCCTTCAACTTAAAACCATTTCCCCTTGTCCTTCCATTATTTGCCCTTGAAAAGAGTAACCATCTGTTTCTAGGCTCCCTTTAAGTACTGGAAGACTGCAATGAGGTCCCCCTGCAGCCTTCCC
>NW_011107361.1:0-623 GCF_000146605.3 Meleagris gallopavo
CAGCGAGATCCACTGCTTCCAAGATCTGCTTTTCCTTGCTCTTGTAGAGGAAAGTGCTCATTGCTAACGTACTCAGCGCCTCTCCTCAGCAACCTCATCCCATTTAAATGCTCCGTGATCCTTAAGGACAAAATAAATTGTATAGACATGATGTTTTGGTGGTGATAGATTGACAGGGGAAGAAAGCAGCACTGTGCACATGGCAGCCCCAGCGCTCTCGAGCAAAAAGCAAGAAAGACCCTAGGGAAGAGTAAGGCTGGAGAGTGGGGAGTGGGTGGGTAGGAACCCGATGAGGTTCGACAAAAGCAAGGGCAGAGACCCACGCCTGGGGAGGAATAACCACACATGCTGGTAAAGGTGAGGGGCTGAGGTGCTGGAAAGGAACTCTGAGGAGAAGGACCTGGGTGTCCTGGTGGGCAGCGGGTCGGCCATGATCCAGCAGGATGCCCTTGTGGCCCAGAGGACCAACAGCATCGTAGGTGCATTGCAAAGAGCGTGGCCAGCAGGTCGAGGGAGATGACCCTCCCCCTCTGCTCTACCCTGCTGAGGCCACATCAGGATTGATGTGTCCACTTCTGTGCTCCTCAGTTCAAGAAGAACAGGGAACTTGTAGAGAGAGCCCA
>NW_011107362.1:0-458 GCF_000146605.3 Meleagris gallopavo
TTCCTGTGTTTCTGGCAACGTAGAGAGTGTTTGGGAAGGCTGTGCTGTTTTTCGAGTGATGCTACTGTAGAGATGAGTACCTGAATTCCCGTTGAAGTTGCAGGGGTGTTGGATGTGAGCGTGTCTGTGTGTGGAATGGGAGCAGAGGCATGGTTGTGCTGTGTTATGGCCTTAGGCATAATGCGGATGGGAGCGTGAAGGGTGTGGTGCAGGGCAGGTCCCTGTGATTCCTTCGATAGCTCAGCTGGTAGAGCGGAGGACTGTAGGCTCTCTTGACACGGCCATCCTTAGGTCGCTGGTTCAACTCCGGCTCGAAGGAGTGCTCTTTTGGCTCTTGCCCCGACTGAGTCTGCAGCACTGGTGCATTTGGAACGCTGGCCACGCATCTTGTGTTTGATGGGATTGGAGGCCGGAGCTCTGGCGGGCCGTGGAGAAGAGGACGTTGCTCTGTGGTGGTT
>NW_011107363.1:0-512 GCF_000146605.3 Meleagris gallopavo
AGCAGCGTGGATAAATATAGGTAATTAAACTATGGCTTTACGATTGCCACATAGTTGCAAAAGCTCCTGTTGTTTTTGAACAAACAAAAATTGCTGTCTAAAACAAACAAAAAACCAACAACACAAAACACTTTTCCTTGGAAAAGCAATGCCTTTTTAACTCAAGATAATATCTTCCCAAATGAACAAATTAATATATTAGTTTAATTATAACTGATCAATATGTTCCAATTCATTAATAAAGTTATGGTAATTTTATTGAGCATGACTTAGTTTTTCAGTATTTTCTCTTTAATGTTCTAGGAGCTGCTTCCATTGGTACTCATGTTTGAATTGCCTATTGCTGGAATTCTGCAACCAATCCCTGATCCTAATTCTCACACCATTCAGCATATATCTCAGACATACAACATTTCAGTTTCCTTTAAACAACGCTCTCGAATGTATGGTGCTACAGTCATTGTCAGAGGGTTCACAAAATAATACTAGTGCTGTGAAGGTAATGTCATCTT
>NW_011107364.1:0-350 GCF_000146605.3 Meleagris gallopavo
CCTCCCCACTCCCCCATTTCCCACACCTTTGATCTTTCCCCCTTTCTAAGCCTTCCTTAAAAATTTTGCACACTCCCACAGGACCCTCTCAGACGTTCCTAATCTTCATTTTCATCTTTTCACTTGTCACTCACAAAGCTCAGGCTCCCCCACTTCAAAGCTACACCTGTAGTTCCCTCTTGGCCCATCAGTTAGGGGCTGAAGAGTTCTGGTACCTCTCCTTGTCTCCCTTTTTGCTTAAAGATTTGTGCCGTTGCGTTCTTTATCATAAACAGCTGACCAAACCAACTCCATGCCACCCGAGGTCATGCTCAGCAACAAAAGCTGAAGAAGAAAGACAGTGGGGATGT
>NW_011107365.1:0-317 GCF_000146605.3 Meleagris gallopavo
GCGTGATCCCTCTTCCTTTCACATCCTGCTCAGAAAAGCTTCCCACCGGCAGCCCAGTGCCTCAGCTTACTGCATGGGCTCCTTAATTAGCTGACCGAGGCGTGAGGCAGTCTCATTAAAGACATAGCTGACGAGGGCTCGGCTGAGCGTGGCCGCGGCCAAAACCGTGTGGCTCATTGAACCGCTCCTGCCCTGCCTCCACCACAGCCAGCACAGCCCTCCTCTGGCTGGAGGCCCCGAAAGCTGGTTTGGGCTGACAGATGGGTGGGGAGGGCTTGGCCCGAGGGGGCTGGGCCAGGAGCGTGGAGGGGCCCGTC
>NW_011107366.1:0-377 GCF_000146605.3 Meleagris gallopavo
GCAGAAGTCAGAAAATATTTAGCAGAGCAGAACTTCACATTGTTTCACAGCATGCAAATCCCCTCACCAGTTCATAGCATCACTAAGGCTGCAAAAAATCAGTATGACTACCAAACCCCATCCCAGCCCACCCCCACCACACCGACTAACTATATCTCCAAGTGTCACATCTCCATGTTCTTGAACACCTCCAGGGACAGTGATCCCACCACCTCCCTCAGCAGCCTGTCTCAATGCCTGACTGCTCTTTCAGAGAAGCAGTCTTTCCTAATGCTCAACCACAACCTCCCCTGGCACAACTTAAGGCCTTCACCTCCTGTCCCATCACTGTTACATGGGAGAAGTGACCAACCCTCACCCTGCTACAACCTCTTTTC
>NW_011107367.1:0-508 GCF_000146605.3 Meleagris gallopavo
AGAATTGGACAGTCATGTGCAAACCTGTAAGTCAACTGACAGATAACTGAAAAACATTCAGAATCTCTGGAAGTCATAATTCAGAACTTTTGTATTTATTATTTTTTTAAAGATACAATAGAACAGGCCATTCCTCACAAAATAAGCTACAAATCAGACCTCTATACCATACTTTTTCTTCAGGAAAGCAGAAACCATCATTGTAGGTTCTCCTCTACATCATTATCCCGTGCTACGTCCGAAGTACTCCACACTTCTTCAGTTGCATGTGCTTGCTGGCATGGATGTGGCCACCTCCCTTATATTACACATGAAAAGCCTAAACCAGAACACTACCACAGCAACTCCCAAAGGCACCTCCTGAGCACTGTGCACAACAACTCACTGGCTCTGCTCCCAGAAACCACTGTGCTGGCGCACAGCAGTCATGCAACTAACACTGCACGTGATACTCATCTTCCTGTTCTCACCTTGAACATCCTCTTCTGACAGTAACCTTGTATGCAAT
>NW_011107368.1:0-443 GCF_000146605.3 Meleagris gallopavo
TTTTTAATATAAAAATCAGGGAGGGGAAAAACCAACTGTGCAAAGTTCATTTCCTTAAAGAAAGCTGGTACAGGTGACTGAATATTTTCTATGTCTGTGTTTTTTCTTCTGGAATATGTATCTTTTCTAATATCCTTGTAGCTCATGAAGCACTGGACAAGCAGCAACTAAAGCTTTCATTATGCCCATGCACTGAACAGACAGAGAAAGAGTGAGACTGCATAAAGGGGAGGACACTTCAAGAGAGTAAAGTGATGAAAGATAACAATAGCCAGGGCTTATATTTTCTTATTTATTATGTTTTCTTATTGTTTTACTCTTGAGGATAAGAGCTATTCATATGCACGTATGTTGCAGGATCTGCTTTCTTCTGAATTTCTAGGCATGTGGAAAGGGACAGCAAAGTCATGGCTTCTTGGAACAAGTTATCCAACAGGTTAAAT
>NW_011107369.1:0-476 GCF_000146605.3 Meleagris gallopavo
GATTACCATAGTCCTGGGCAGCGTGGCTGTGTGCCATGACAAGCTCCTTTGCACAAAGTGAAAAGCAAAACTCCAGTTGGAAATATCTTAAGACTATAATGCTTTTATGGATACCCATTACAAAAACCAAACCACCACTTCCTATTCACTGGCAATTTGATAAGTAGTCTAATTGCAGCACTCAAAATGGTCCTAATCCCAAAGCCCTATCTTTCAGGAATGTCAGGGGTGGGCCAAAGTAAGGCAGTTTGAACAATCATTTCCAATGTTTCTGAAAACAAGAGTCATTCTCTGATACTATGGCTTTAAAAAAATAATAATAATCTGAACTTTGTGCAATTCCTTCCTCACTAGCTGTGTTCTTAAATAAGGTTTTATTAAGTGTATTAGAGAAATCAATAAAGAAGTCAGATTACAAGTTAATAGACTTCACTAAATTTTACATTAGCACCTACAGTCAGAACAGTAACTGCTTT
>NW_011107370.1:0-306 GCF_000146605.3 Meleagris gallopavo
ACAGGCTGCTGCATACAGATTACAGCTGAAGAACAGCAGGTAATGACTGGCACTGTATCAAATTGCAGTTACAACAGTCTTTTTTTTTTTTTTTAAAGAAGGTACATATAGCTTTGCACATTGAAGTTGCTGTTTGAGCTTACAGTGCAAATACCTGAACTCAAACCAAAACTGACAAAAAAGCACTTGTAGGAACAGGCCTGAATGGCACAAGAACATTCTGACAAACATGGGCATGGTTTTGCTCAGAGGACTTAAATCTACATTCTTACGAATAAAATGAATAAGGAAATTAAATTGTAAATT
>NW_011107371.1:0-392 GCF_000146605.3 Meleagris gallopavo
GTAAGAATGAAAAAAACGTTAGAAATCCATTTAAAATAGAGTGGAAGGAGCAGAGGAAATTATACTAGATTTTTTATTTGTCATATACTAGGAAATAAAAAAAAAAAACAGGTCTTGCATCCAAGCATGTCCAGATTATGGTATCTACGATTTAAATGCAGAATTTATATGATAATTGCTCTGCTTTCGTTGTTGTTTTCTTTAATTGCAGTAAGTTATGAGAATCTGTCCTGTTTCATGGTGATAAATGTAATCAACTTAACATTTCCAAAGTCTGCTTACTGAAGTTATGCTGCCTATACTTCTAATAATGTTGTGGTATCATTTATAAATTCAAATTAGAAAATAACCTAAGATTATTTACATTTAAATATTGCTGTTATAAACAGAAA
>NW_011107372.1:0-462 GCF_000146605.3 Meleagris gallopavo
AACCAAGAAATTTGCTTTAGAACCTCATTCTCAGTGTGACCTAACAAACTATAAGCAATACTTTGATACCCACTGTCAGTCTGAACCTAAGACTGCTGTCACTACAGCACTGCCAGCCTTTCTGCCGCATACAGCTCGGGATGGACAGAACTTACCTCCCCTGAAGCTGCTCTGCAACAACCATGTCAGCAGATGCCCCCACCTCCCATTCCTTACGAGGAAAACAGGGGGTTAATTCATCCAGTCGTGGTGAATGCACCATCCAGTCTAATGAAAAGCACAGCTGAAACACGCTCCCTCTTAACAGGCATCACTGTGCCTCATCTGATAACAGCTATGTCAGAATCATTGCCATCTTGCCCCACGCTCATTAAAAACAGGTTTAAGAAAGGAAGTTTCAAGGCTACACCGAACTGAACTTTACAGGCTTTCGCGTCTGTTCTTCTTTCCTTCCTTCCCTTT
>NW_011107373.1:0-409 GCF_000146605.3 Meleagris gallopavo
AATGACCTAGCTATTCAGACAACTGAGGATCTACTGAGTTGTCCAGAGAGAAGTATTTAGTACTCTTTTAGGTATGCAGTGTTTCTTTCCCAGCTGCCAGTTGGTAATGGTATACTTTTTATGGGTACATGTTAGATTCTGTGTCACATTTGCCAATACATTTTAGATATATTGGATACTGTGAGTCTCAGTGCTCAATGCATTTATTTACACTGGTGAGTTCCCATTGTCTACAGCATATCCTATATATAGAAAATGAAATTTTAGTGTCCTGATTTGAGTTCGAGTTGTATCTGGAACAATGTGAGTCTATTCCCTGAAAGTGGTGGGGTTACTCATATGTAGTGGAGCAGTCAGTGGCAAACGTGGGACTCATTGCAGAATCTGTAATGCTAATAGTTTCTTACAG
>NW_011107374.1:0-455 GCF_000146605.3 Meleagris gallopavo
GAAACTGCAGAGAAAGGGTTTAAGTCCTAATGAACTCAATGAAACTCTCAAAAGAAACTAGGATATAGGTTAGTGCTGAAGCAGGAGATGGAATTATCCTGATAATCTAAAGTGGTCTTAGGAATTATATTGGTAATCATTTCATTTCACAACTTGTAGAGACTTTTGAAATATTTGGAATCAGTTTTTCAGTCTATTGTAGACAAGACAGGAGATAAGGTAGAAAGGATGGTTGGAGACAGCAGAAATTGCTAGGAGAGACAGTGTAACAATATCCATTGTTCTGAGTTGATTTAACGAATGGGGATGAGATAAGCTTATCTAGCGATCTGGTCGGTAGACAGTGATAAGACAGCTGGATGGTTGAAAGGTGTAGGCAGATAGGTTGAAACTCAGCACTTTTTTCTGGGAATTGCCAACTATTGGAAGTATTTGCTTGTGACAGAAGTTTTTTT
>NW_011107375.1:0-537 GCF_000146605.3 Meleagris gallopavo
TTATAAATATCTGAGGTGTGGCGGCCATAGCGGTGAGGCCAGTCTCTTTTCAGTGGTACGTGGAGACAGGACGAGGGGAAACGGACATAAGCTGCAGCACAGGAAGTTTCGCACGAATGTGCGTAAGAACTTCTTCACGGTGAGGGTGACGGAGCACTGGAACAGGCTGCCCAGGGGGGTTGTGGAGTCTCCTTCTCTGGAGATATTCAAGTCTCGCCTGGACGCCTACCTGTGCGACCTGGTGTAGGGAACCTGCTTTGGCAGGGGGGTTGGTCTCGATGATCTCTAGAGGTCCCTTCCAACCCTTTCAATTCTGTGATTCTGTGATTCTGTGATATGGATCCTTAAAACTGGAGAGAAGGGAGCTTTGTTTGAGATAAAAAAGGAGTGGGTTGATAGAGAAATCACAATCACAATAAGTGAGGGGAGCAGCCTTTACAACAGCATTTCTGAACTGAGAAAATGTGCCATTTCTCAAATGTGTCATTTCTCAAAGTGAATTAAAGTTTGCTACCATAATTGAGACTGAAATGAATT
>NW_011107376.1:0-604 GCF_000146605.3 Meleagris gallopavo
CCCAGGCCTGGACGCAGCGCTGCAGATGGGGCCTCACAAGAGCCGAGCAGAGGGCGACAGTCACCTCCCTGTCCCTGCTGGCCACCCCTTCTTAATGCAGCCCAGAACACAGTTGGCCTTCCAGGCTGCAAGCGCGCACTGCCGGCTCACGTCCAGCTTCTGGTCCACCAGGACCCCCCAAGTCCTTCTCCGCAGGGCTGCTCTCAAGGAGATCTTCCCCAGTCTGTATCAATTCCTGGGATTGCCCCGACCCAACAGCAGCATCCTGCACTTGGCCTTACTGAACCTCATTGGGTTCACGTGGGCCCACTTCTCCAGCCTGTCCAGGTCCCTCTGGATGGCTTCCCTTCCTTCCGTGTATCGACTGCACCGCTCAGCTTGGTGTCCCCCACAAACTTGCTGAGGGTGCACTCGATGCCATCGTCTCTCACTGATGAAGACGTTGAAGAGCACCGGTCCCAAGACCGACCCCGAGGGACACCGCTTGTGACCGGCCTGCACCCTGACACAGAGCCATTGATCACAGCCCTCTGGCTGCGTCCAGCCAATTCCTGATCCATCCAACAGCCCATCCTTCAAATCCACACCTCTCCAAGTTAGGGAG
>NW_011107377.1:0-529 GCF_000146605.3 Meleagris gallopavo
ATTCCAGGCGGGCTTTAGCCTTCCTCGTTGCATCCCTGCAGGCCGACTACATTCCTATATTCTTCCCAAGTGGTCAGACCCTTTTTCCACATTTCATGGACCTTCTTCTTTCCTTTGAGCTTGCGCATGAGCTCCTTGCTCATCCACACAGGTCTCCTGCCACCTTTTCCCGATTTCTTGCTCACAGGGACACACCGATCCTGAGCTTGGAAGAAGAGCTGTTTAAATGCTGACCAGCTCTCAGAGGCCCCCTTACCTTCTAACACCCGAGCCCACGGGATAGCTCCAAGTAGGTCCCGCAAGAGATCGAAGTTGGCTCTCCTAAAGTCCAGGGTAGCAATCCTACTTACTGCTTTGCTTCTTCCACTCAGGATCTTGAACTCCACCATCTCATGATCACTACAACCCAAGCTGCCCCCAACCTTTACTTCCTTAACAAGTCCATCCCTGTTGGTGAGAATAAGGTCCAGTAACACCCCTCCCCGCGTCGGTTCCTCCACCACCTGCATCAGAAAGTTGTCTTCAACGC
>NW_011107378.1:0-630 GCF_000146605.3 Meleagris gallopavo
GCAAGAACCTGATGTGATTTGCTGCCTGATCTAAGATGCTCTAATAACCACCCCTTTCGCTATACTAAATCTTCACAGATGATGTTACAGGGACGTTTATTTCCCACCTTACAGTAAGGTTTTGCTTTCCACCAGTTGCTCCTATTAAATTTCTGTTACTTCATATAGAGAATAATGGCAAAAGATCCACTTGCCTCACTATTATAAATTAAATAAGAGGACACAGAGTTCAGGAATGGATGGGACTTTCTAAGATGGTATGTGTAATTTGCAGCTAACAGAAAAATCTTGGGAACACAGCTCTGTTCCAAAAAAAGAAAAAAGGTGGAAAAAAAAAAGCAAATAAGGGATAGAGTAGAAGGGATCAAAAATCATCTTTGACAAGAGACTTATAAAGCCATAAAAGAATCACCTTAGGATGCAGAAGATAGGAACATTTTTTAGCTTTTCTTGCCTCATGTAACAGTCTAAGTGAGTAAAATTGCAGAATGTCAAATTTTTTATCTGTAACTCCCTGTCCTGTTCCTGCAAAGGAATCAAGTGCGAAGGCTTTCGGTTACTGCATTTCATGTACACTGAGCAATCTGGCCAGTGCAAAAAATGTGCATCTTAGGTATCTAAACACCATCT
>NW_011107379.1:0-358 GCF_000146605.3 Meleagris gallopavo
CTGAATGTCACTGCAAATGTCATAAACATTAAAACAACTTGGTTTACATTTTGAGGCAACAGGTATTGACAGAGGGAATCCAACCCAGCCGTGCAGTATGTGGCTGCTGGGTATCACTTGATTCATATTTGAATTGTAGCTTATGTAGAAAGGTTGTAAGAAATAAAAGTAGCTGGTGGATGTTCTTAATTGTGGAGTTACTTTATAATTTTTGAAAGCAGTAGAAATTGTTAATATTTAGGAGGTGGTATATTTTATAGTCACATAAATTTTAGTGATGTGTATTTACCCATTGATTGTGATCATGCACTTGTAGAACAAGAGAGTTGCCTCAGATTATAGGCTAAGGTTGGTGTAC
>NW_011107380.1:0-571 GCF_000146605.3 Meleagris gallopavo
TGCTGTAATGTTATAAATTATATTCAAAGAATCTCCTCACATGACAACATACTGCTCATGACAGTTGATAACTAAAATATATGAAAAAAAGAAAAACAAAAACCCTTTGCCTTCCATCAAAGCTGGGCCTTTTGTTCCAGCTTTAAGATGCTTTATATAGTAAGGTAAATTTTAGTTAGTTTCTAAAAACAATAAATCTGAAACTCTTACTAATACTCCTTTTCTATATCTCAGTTATGGGACATGGGTCTTACAAAGCTTTTGTACATGAGAATGTTTTCATCAATTGCTAGTGTGTAGGAAAACTTTTATGTTGCCTTTTTTCTTAAAAAATATCTGTGACAAAATTGATAAAACAGAAGTCCAAATTCCTACCTACTACTGTAAGTCATATAAATTAAAATTCTGAATTTAAATTATACAGAATCCAGCTCCATTTCATATTAATGTGAGTAGGTATGGCTACCCTTGCAACTCCTGCAATAAGGGAAGAATTACACTTATATGGATTTTATATGGATATTGCTTATTTCTATTCCTTTTCATGCTCAGTAAGCCTAAGCCTGTTTTT
>NW_011107381.1:0-502 GCF_000146605.3 Meleagris gallopavo
GTATATAAATGATGTGAGGACGATAAATGATTTGATTCATTCACATCTGAGTCCATGCATCCGACGCTGCACATCTCTACTACAAGGGACAGGTTGAAAGGAGCTGGGGCTGTTAATGATTCCGCTGGCAATCTATGCATTTGTCTTCCCAATAAAAGTTCTTATGGTGTAATTAGCATAGATAATCATCCTCCAGAATAAGAGCTATGTTCTATTGGTTCTATTTCTCAACTTTTCCAGAGTCTTCAGAGAAAAGCAAGAAACAAATACTAAGAATGATAGGGTGACAGTAGAAGGAGAAATCATTGCTGTTCTTCATTATCAAACTGCAGATGAAAAGGGGTTAGTACAGTCTTTTCTTGTGACTTTTCCGTAAAACACTTCTACCTGAGCTCAAGTAGGTGTCATTAGAGTGAACTATTGATACTATAGCTCTGAGAACGGTTTCTCTGCTTTGAAGTGGAAATAAGGCTGGGGCATGCCCTTCACAAAGAGTATCTCC
>NW_011107382.1:0-530 GCF_000146605.3 Meleagris gallopavo
TTTTAGAAGGAAAGCCGTAGAGGGCTGTTTTAGTTCAGAATTATTAGAGAAGTCTTAGGTATCTCTAGTGCAAAGGTATTTTATTCTGAAATACTCTATTTTTAGACCTGTGGGGAAAAGCTACCTTGGAAACTCAGATATGGGTCTTTTCATACAGGAGTTACCCCTTTCACAGGTTAGTATAGCTACAATACATTTTCTGTAAAGTGGACCATCAGTGCCATGCAGTAAAATGTAATCACAATTGGATAACCCTGGGACTCAGAATGGAACAAAAGTTTTGTGAGATACAGAACAGATGTATATTGGCACTGTATTGCACTTTGACTTAAACCTCAAAGAATTCCCAAACCCCAGGACGGCTGAGGCTGGCAGGGCCCTCTGTGCCCCTCTGGCCCACTCCTGCTCCAGCAGGGACACCCAGAGCAGGGGGCCCAGGCCCACGTCCAGGTGGCTTCTGAACTTCCCCAAGGAGGAGACCCCACAGCCTCTGGGTAACCTGTGCCAGCACAGCACAGCAGTGCTGCCTG
>NW_011107383.1:0-523 GCF_000146605.3 Meleagris gallopavo
CTCTCTCCACTCTGAAGTAGGATAGATCACTTAAATTCAAGGTCTGTGGATTTACCTGTTACAAAGAGCAATTTTGCTCTGCCAAAGCACAGCGTCAAGTGAAAATATTTGTAAAAGCCTTGAAGATGGAGACAGACATCAGGATATTCAGCTCAGCAGATATTTAAATGGATATGGTAGAAGGAGAGGAAACCAAGACTGTCAACCACAGAAACTCAAAAATATCAGAAGTCCAAAAAATAATAGAATCTGATTTTGGCTTCAGTGAGACTTAGGCCCTTAGCTAGTAGCCTATGTATTCAAATATCTGTAAGGAAGTAGGCCTGAATAAACACTGAAAGAAAGAGGAAGTTAGGCAGATCAGAATTAGAAGGGGTTTTCCCCAGAGGTAAGTTTCGGAAAAATTAACATTATTACAAAACTGACATCAGACCAAGCTAAAAGTCCTTGAGAGTTGAAAAAAAAGAAATGGTAGGATCTGGAGTTGCTATGAAGAAGGACACAAGCTCCCAAAGTCCTAGGG
>NW_011107384.1:0-434 GCF_000146605.3 Meleagris gallopavo
CCTTTGAATATCAGTATTTACAAAGACAAATGGGGATATAATTCTCCTTTGGGCTACATAGAATTATTACACCTCTAGGAGGAAAAAAACAACCTGAAAACACTTTGTTTCCTAATCTTCTGATTAGGTCTTATGTAAGAATAAATGGTAATAAGAAGAAAAATTATCAAAGAAAACCTTTTAAAGAAAGGAACTGAGACTAAACATCTTTGCCTAGGAATCACCACTCTATATTTTACTTCCATAATAATTTTTAGCATCCTACATAAGTCCAAAAAAATCCTGAATGAAAAAGCAACATTCATGACAATATATTACTATGCAAATTCTACTGAGGATTCAGTCTTATATTTTGATTGACAGTGTTTCTATCAATTAGCCGTATCACAGTTTTGCTGTTACTTCACTAAGATACAAAAGCTCTTACTAGAAAA
>NW_011107385.1:0-489 GCF_000146605.3 Meleagris gallopavo
GCATTCTACAGAAGTTAAATTTGATATTCCAATGGTCTCTTGCTGTTTTTTGCATTAATCCTTTTCCAGACATAATCACTGTGATCAGTTGCTCTTCTCATGTCTACTCTATAATGCCTTCCCTTATGAGCCCTCTTTCTTGGGTGCTTCATACTGGTTAAGGATCCCAAATCTTTTGTGAGTGACTTGTCTTCATATTTTCATTTCCTCAAATGCAAGATTCCTGAAATGAGTCTGGCAAATCCTCTATCCTAGAAATAAACTGACTGAAACACTAGCTGGCATCCTGACGAGTAGTCTGATACTACAAAAATATAATGTTCCTTATACTAACAGTTTGTTATATCTTGCGTATTAAACAGGTAACATTTGGAACCAGAGCTCCATCTCGTATAACTCTGTAAATAGCAATTTTGGAAATCATATGCATAACATGCAATGTTCCTACACTGTGGAATACCTGTATTTTTATAGAACTTGCGACTCCTT
>NW_011107386.1:0-735 GCF_000146605.3 Meleagris gallopavo
ATTTGTCTAATACCAGCTGTTACCTTTCCCTGAGAGTCCTAACTCAAGGTCAACAGCGGCTTACCAAAATAATAGAAGCTATTCTCTTCCACTCTCCATGCAGCTCTGTGCGTCCCTGCTTGCCCACTCGCTGCTATTTCTTGCAGCAAGCCTTTGTCTTATTTTCTGGCAAATGTTCTTGATCTATGCTAGGGCGATAAAGAAAAGCAAAGAGAAAGTGAGAGCTGGAAAATTTGTGGTTAAAGAAGGTTCACATGGAGGTATCAGACGAAGGGCCTTCTTTTTCAACAGCCAAGTCCAATAAGAAGCATAGCTTGTAGAAGTTCTGCGTGTATGGAAAGCACAGCTCCTGAGGCAGGTGGCAGCCAGTGCTCACATCTGTTTAATAATGCACGTTCTATGGGGTGGCTGAGCGCTCATTTCCATCATCACGACCTTGTGGCCTTCATGTTTTTTTAAAGTCTCAGGCCTAGCCTTTGCTCTGGTGTCATGTGGGTGCACAGGCGCCACCGAGTCCTAGCTGTGCTTGCAAAGGGCTGGGCTCAGGCTGGAGGGCCCAGGCTGCGCCTGCCACTGGGTGCCATCTTAGGGTGCATGCCATCTTGGGACGCTGCCTTTGGCTCCAAAGTGGCTCCTCAGTGGTCAAGTGGGCTACTGTGCCATCCCTGGACCCATGACCTCGTGTTGAAGATGTGGGTCAGTGGTGAGCATGTATTCAGAGCAAGTGGAAAATGT
>NW_011107387.1:0-468 GCF_000146605.3 Meleagris gallopavo
ATGGAGCAGAATAGAGCCGCATAACCACCACACGTATTGCTATTGCTGTGCAGCAACTTCTGAGACAGAACAGCAACAGCTGCCAGATTGTCCGTGTGGGAATACATGATCCAGGAAACAAGTCCCTGCACAGAGGCAGTGAAGGTATTGAGACCAGGGAGATATCTGTGCACAAGAACTGAACCACAGAAGCAGTGAGGAGATGCTGCAGAAAGCCTTGGCAGTGACCAAGCATGATACCCAGAGCCTATCAGCAACTATCCCTAATCAGATCAAGTTAGCGATGACCAATCCTTGCACTAACAGCTCCCAGCATCCCATGGACCTGGGGACGCCCCTGTGAGGAGTGTAGGGAGACAGGGAATACATCTGAGCAGGGAAGTAGAAGATGGAACAGCAGTACATTCATTCCCCTGACAGCAGCAGAAGATGCAAGGATAATACTGAAATTCTTTACACTGCCTTTAA
>NW_011107388.1:0-472 GCF_000146605.3 Meleagris gallopavo
AAAAACAAACACCAACACAGCAGGTTGGCTTGCAAAGTAGCCATACGGAAATGTAACACTAGAATAAAAGACAAATTGCAGAAGCAATACAGAAGCCACTCTCCAAGTACCTACCTTCCTTCACACATGGAAACTGAAGTGCAAAGATCTTTCTGACACTTCTACTTCTTAATCCAAAGACTAAAACATGGCTGTATGTGGATAAAACTGCAAACACCTGGTAAGACTTCTCTTTAATGAAAAGTTTCTTACATTGATTGTTCCAAAGGAAGGTTGCAATCCTTCTTACCACAGACTACCTTGCAGCTCTGCTTAGCAGAGTAACTGCCACCCTACTTAGGGATGTTGCACATACCGAACATACTATATTCCTCTTATAGAGATGACATAAATTTCCAATATTCTTTCCAAGTATGATTCAAGAAGGCTGGCAATCTTAAGACAACACATTACTGACTGAAGCCTAAGCATC
>NW_011107389.1:0-462 GCF_000146605.3 Meleagris gallopavo
GATGCTAGTATTTGCCATACACCTGCATTCAAAAGTCCTTTTCTCTATGTTCTACATCAAAAGATGAAGTGAATAAAAGCTGAAAGTCTTGTAATATATATAGAAGATAACAATTCTGAACTACAAACTGCAAGTTCATTTTAAATTGCTTTTTCAGAGCAAAAAAAATGATGAAACTAACCTCAGCTTATGCCTTGCCACCAGTCAAAACATACACGTGTCCAGTTTCATGCAGAAAGGTGAGTTTTAACTAGGATCACATACAGCTGAGACAAAAGGGAGAGTGATGCTATTATTGCATTTCTCTGAAGACCCTGAACTGTTATTTTTGCTCTGTCAAAGACCTCTAGATGGCATACTTTAGTAAACTTTAATGGTCACAGGCATTTTGGTCTCAGTAAACTATTTACAGTGTTCTCTCCAATGTTTTGAATTATCTACTGTAATGACTGTCAGTTTAAT
>NW_011107390.1:0-484 GCF_000146605.3 Meleagris gallopavo
TGGAAACAAAGGGAAACATTCCTCTTTTTTAGGAAAAGGAAAAAGGATGACCTGGGGAACTATAGGCTGGTGAACCTCACCTGCATGTCTGAGAAGATCATGGAGCATATCCTCCCGGTTACCATATTAAAGCACATACAAGATGAAGAGGTGATCTGAGACAGCCAGCACGGCTTCACCAAGGACAGGTCTTGCCTGACTAATCTGGTGGTCTTCTGTGATGGAGTGATGGCATCAGTGGATGGGGGGAAGGGTAATGAATGTCATCTACCTGGACTTCTGCAAAGCCTTTGACATGGTCCCTCACCACATTCTTCTCTCTAAATTGGAGAGGTATGGTGTGAGAATCCTTCTTTGTTTTTGGCTCAAAGCTTGCTGCCTGAGGTATTTCTTGTGATAAGACTGACTTGTCTAGAAGATGAGTGATGGGTGTTGCCGTGTGGCAATCAACATCACTGTGTGGCTGTTTGCCTTCAGAAGATAG
>NW_011107391.1:0-451 GCF_000146605.3 Meleagris gallopavo
AATGAGAAGGGTTAGCTTGCAATCATGGTTAGCTACTCGGAAAATTATGGCCTGTATCAACCACGCCTATGGACCTGCAGAGATGAAGGACCAATATAAAAGGCAGCCCAGTTTCCAACTTTTCCATCCACTTGTCTTGCCTTCTCCTTGTTGGGAACCAGGTAAGTGTGAACCCCTCTCTTCTCCTCTTAACTGAGTAGAAATGTTGTCAGATAGTGGATCTCAATGCTATGGGAAACCACGGATGAGATAACATCTGCTCAGAGAGTGCTTGGGACACAGCTTACATGGCTGTGTAAGCACTCAAAAAGTCTCTCTGGATCAGAGAGCTCATTGTAGGCTCCTGGCATAATGAAGGAACGTGACCTCCTTCTCAGCCTTCTCTTCCATCTTAGCAGTTGTCTTGGGTATCCAGGCTACCTCTCACATATCCTCGTGCTCGACATCCTTC
>NW_011107392.1:0-420 GCF_000146605.3 Meleagris gallopavo
TATTTATACATTATATTATTCTTCTGAAATGTGATCATCCTTAGGAAAGGTGCTGTAACATAACTGTATTTGTTGGAAATATAGATTATATTGGCACAGGAGTTTAATGAGAAATGTTTGACTTCATTTACATCTGTAAACTACCAAGTCAAGATAAAGCAGTTAAAGTATACTTCATGTTTCAGAGACTTTAAAATTTTGTTTCCTTGAGTTTAGTAAGAGTTTGTATGTGCTTTAATGTAGTAAATAGAACAAATGCAAAGAGAACATGGGTCAGTATGATGTGAAATAGTTACTTTGGCACCTTTATGCATCAGCATGAAACTGACCAACGAAAATACTTGAAATACATCATACAACACAGATTCAGCACAGAATAAACTAAGCTCTGACTTGTTTCAGGAACTGAAACATGCAAAT
>NW_011107393.1:0-469 GCF_000146605.3 Meleagris gallopavo
GTATACTTTCCATTCTCATGGAGTTCTGCAAACTGAGCACCCTCCACTTGCTTGCATCTAGCTGCCTTCTGCTGATGTTACTTCTACTTCTGTCCTGTGGAACTGCAAAGGGTTTCAGTCTGGCGGGGAATTAATTGTGCCTGTTCCAGTTTTGCTTTGTGGTTTGTTGCAACAACTCCTCCTCTCTGGGGAATGGGATTTATATCCCATTTAGGTCACAAGTAATCTGAGTTTGGCAGCTTTGAACGGGTCTCAGGGCAGTGGGGTGAGGGTGGGGGGGGGGGAGCCTTCATTATAAAACTACCACATTCTTCAGCCCAGTGGAACAACAGGGCTGGAGAGCCCGCGGTGGGAAAAAAAATTAATTTGTGAGCCAGAAAGAAAAAAAATAATAATCCTGTGTGTAAAAGCCCATCATCATTAACATCTCCCCGTGTTCTCAGCCCGGCAGCTGCCAGCTCACAGCAGG
>NW_011107394.1:0-398 GCF_000146605.3 Meleagris gallopavo
TACAACCATGACGTTTATGTTTTCTGACAACAGATTCCTCATGAAGAAGAAAAGGTTTCTGACATGAGAAGCTTCACGACCTCCCTCTTTCCCTCCTGGACTTGCTCTGCGCTCTACCACAATGCTGAAGAAGAATAAATGTGTCTGCCATCAGATTCCTCACTATGGAATTCCTGCATGCTGACGGACTTTCCTGGGCCTGCTACCTGAGTCCTGCTGCTTCCTCCTGGATTGGCTCTGCGACTTCTTCCTGCTACCTGCTTGCTGCCCAAGGCCGGCCACGCTGCTGCTGCTCTCCCCCCTGCTGCTTTGCCTCAGACCTTTGAATGGCGTGCAATGGGACCGCTGCTGATCCTGGTGGTGATATCACCGCTTCACGCGATTCTTGCTTCTTTCCT
>NW_011107395.1:0-635 GCF_000146605.3 Meleagris gallopavo
TTTATTACTTTGAAACTTTGAAATTTGTCTGCATCACTGCTGTTTCCTAACTATGAAATGGACTTTCCAGTAATCAGTATGTTGTATTTTTTTTGTTTGTTTGTTATTGTTTTTAAAAAATCTTATTGTTCTGCTTTTCATTCACCCCTCCCCCCCCTTTTTTTTGGCTGGTGTATTTTTTTTTTTTAAGTGACAGACTGTTATATTAAGTGATACAGAAATCCAGAAACTTTCCAGTTAATTCACTTCTTCAGGGAGTATGCTTTAAACAGTCTCCGCTTGTGAAAGAGGAAGACTATATGCTGTCAACAAAGAGTATGTACATTTCCCATTTAAGAAACAAAGTGAAAAAACTGCAAATTGTCTGAGGGCACTTAGGGCTGCCTTCGTCCAGGAGTCCTAGGCAAGCAAGGTGAAGCACAGACGTGCACATAAACCAGTCATCAGAGTACCTGGGACCTGTGAGGCCTAATGCAGAATAATGCTGTTGTTTGCATACATAGGACTCTCGTTATCCCTGATTGTCCAAATCCTGTCTTCTAAACTATACTTTAAACACAGTGCTTTGCTTATTCCTAATGAAATTATTTGCTGGCATTTAGAATTGTGTGGTGTATATATATATATATATATAT
>NW_011107396.1:0-489 GCF_000146605.3 Meleagris gallopavo
AAATCTTAAAGCCTATCTGGTTCCAGTCTGTGCCCACAGCAGGGACACCTCCCACCAGTTCAGTCTGCCGAGGGTTCCATCCAGCCTTACCTTGAATGCCCCCAGGGATGGGGCGTTCACAACTTGTTTGGGCAACCTGTGCCAGGGCCTCAGCATGCTCTGAATGAAGAGGACAGTTGTCTTGTAGAGGTCATGCTTAAAACAGGTCTTTTGTTGTTGTTGTTGTTTTTTGGTCTGCAAACCTGGTTTTTTTTAGTTGTTATTATTTTTATTTTATTGCAAACTTTGTGGCAGTGAAAGCCCATTTACTGTGTTTTGTATTACTGACTTTGCTTGGCGGAGTCTTTAAGCCCTCCTGCGGTGTGTGGATAGCTCTGAGTTAGGGGAGCTAGGTTTGTGCTGTATTGTAAAGAGGTTTTCACATAACTGTTCCTATTATAAATGACCTTAATGAGAAGCACAAGATGTTCTGTGTGTGTCCAGCTGTTG
>NW_011107397.1:0-498 GCF_000146605.3 Meleagris gallopavo
AAAAGCCCTGGAACAATGCAACTTGGAATACTCTAATAGAGTGAAAAATAATTGTTAGTATTATTTTATGTAAATATATCCAAAAATAAGTCTTTCTAGCATTGTTTTGTTGCTTTAGAGATTGTGTTATAAACAAACTATTTTTCTGTGACAAATAGAAAAATTACTTAGCCTTATAAACTTATTTTCTAAGAAACTTGAAAGGTAAATACAATTAAAATTTATACTTCTAATATTGTAAGAATGAAACATGTTTTTTAAATAAAATATGCTGACATTTTATATATATATATATATACATACACAAAAAATACAGCAAAAATATTTTTTCATTATATAGATAGTATCTAAAACCAAGTATCAGTTGATTATTATGTTTTTCTGCAGCCTTTATTGAATAAAAACAAATAGGATAGAATTTTACCCTTGGGAGGGAGTGTTCTCTGATGGATTTCAATGGAATCCTTGGTTTCTGCTTCCACATCTCTCATATAACAA
>NW_011107398.1:0-636 GCF_000146605.3 Meleagris gallopavo
CCGATCCACTATCAATTTCACATTCTCTCTCCTTATAAAATTCTGTTGATACCATATTTAGTAAATTACTTTGTTTTACCTCAGATTGTTGCCACTGTTTTCAATTATTTCGGGGTCCCTTATTTTCTTTTTTTTCCCGGGGTCGCGGATCCGCGGATCCCTCCGCCCTTCTAGTCACGGAACCGGGCCGAACCAGCCCGTAAACCGTTGACATCAGGCTTGTCTTTTAATGTGCTCTTCTGCCCTTATTGATTTTTTTAATGCTTCTAGTCACCTTGTTTCTTAGAGCTAACGTTAAACTTAATACTTCTACCCATTGCAATGTCTTATTTTATGTACAGCTTGTTTTTGAAGAAGTTACTGGTGTTTTCTTTTTGTTAGTTACAGAGAAAAACTTTCCGTTCTGAATTGCTTTCAAAAATTATTTAACGTATTGTCAAATCTACTCTCAAAAGCTTGATTTTTTTTTCCAGCTTTCAGAGCATCAACATGACAACTGATTAGACCTAGGCTTCCTTTTCTTATGGGAAAAAAAAAACACCAACAAGCAAAACAAAACAAAAAAAACAACAAACTTCACAATGTCTGATAATTTTCACAAAGTCAGACAAAGGAGAAGTAGGAGAATAATACAAA
>NW_011107399.1:0-542 GCF_000146605.3 Meleagris gallopavo
AGGGATTTCTTTTAATATTGTTATTTATTTGTACAGGAGTGCACAGGGATGTCAGCACTGTACGACCATCTCCAACAATATAAACTGTGGGTCAGGCTTAACCTCTCCTCTCTGCAAGCTTCACCACATGTACTGATGCAGCACTGCCTGCCGTTCACAGATGTAAGAATAGCAGAAAGTAAGAGCCAGGAACATGAGTCATGCTGAAAATACTAGCAAAACAAGACAGACAGCAGCTATTTGCAGGCAGAACACTTTCCAAGGTAGAAGTCAAAGGGAATAAAAAACAACAACAACAACAAAAAACCCACCCACATTTTTAATAGATATCCTGAAAAATGCATTATTTATATTCGAAGGGCATTCATTAAGACTGTGCAGCAGATACCTGTCAAAGCTACAAATAAATTAAACAAACCTCAAAATAAATTGAAATATTTTTATTATTTATTACTAAGGATTTATAATCTTTAAGAGCACTTCTCCGTCTGTCTTTGAGAAGGAAAAGAATGTAACAAATACATTATGCAACAAAGCTATTC
>NW_011107400.1:0-379 GCF_000146605.3 Meleagris gallopavo
ACAAGAAGGAGAAAAAACAAGGAAAATATGTAAGTATATAACCCCTGAATGAAATTAGTGAGAAAAAAACAAAACAAAAAACAACTAGTAGGAAAGATGTCTCCAGGAACATTCAGTTTTGAGAATAATATACTAAAAATTGGAAAAGGGAAAAAAATGTCAGTAAACAAGCTGCAAATCCTGACTCTCTCTCTTTTTTTTTTTCCTTAGATATTTGTAATGCACATGAAGAGAAACACAAAGGAAAAGAAAAAGAACACCCAGAGAGGCTAGACAGAAGTGAAGAATGCACAGTCCAGCAAACAATCTGAATTTGAAGTTATTCTAACACATGCCCTAGAGATCACTTTCAATCCATAAGAAAAGTTTATAGAAGTCT
>NW_011107401.1:0-397 GCF_000146605.3 Meleagris gallopavo
ATCATAAGTATTCCTAATATACAATAATATTCATAAGCTTTCCAGGATAAAGCATACCTAAGCAATTGAACATGGTAACCATAAATTCTCATCATCAAAAATTAATTCAAAAATTGCATTCCAGAGAGAACTCCAGCAACAGAATGCAGAAGCTCCCTACATTCCCCAAAGCTTGATAAAAAACCAAGGTACAACACAAGAAAGTAAAAAAATTGTTGTCTTCTAAGCACTGATGTAGCTGCTATAAGTAGATATTAGAGAAGCTGAGGAAAGAGGAACCTATTATTCAGCTCTGATTCTTTTACTTCTGTAATCTCTTTGCAAATTAATTGTTGTTAAATGGGGTAACAAAGGGAAAAGGAACAAATATTTTCTGTATGTTAAGATCTCTACTTCC
>NW_011107402.1:0-523 GCF_000146605.3 Meleagris gallopavo
CCACAAATCCTCTGAAGACAGCATTCTGACATTACGTATGTTCTGGCAAAACTAGTTTATTTTAAATATTTTATTTCTGTATGTTTGTTTTGATTAATAGGATCAGGTGGCTTCAGAAAACGAAAGCACGATAATTTTCCACATGGTCAAAAAGAGAGGAAAAGAGAATGTTAATCCTTCTTCTCCTTTGATGACATCTTTTAAATGTAAGTAGGAATTTGGAAAGCCAGATTATGAAAAGTGTGCACTGCGGAATTTGCTAGGAATTATGTATTTAGTGATGGAATAAGCCAACTTTCTCAAGATTTGAAACTAGTGAAACTCGTGCTTTCTACATTTAGAAGATGCCGTTTTGCTGTTTATACACCAAGGCCTGAGAGAAGGGTTTGGCATGGCTGCACCTGGCATGTGACCTGTTCCCTTTTCATCTTGCCTCCTGTTCCCTTCCACCTGCTGACCTGATGCTAGTAAACTGCAGCGTTCCAGCAGGCACGGGGTGATCCAGCCCTTTAGTAGCAGGGAA
>NW_011107403.1:0-477 GCF_000146605.3 Meleagris gallopavo
ATTTTCTTGAAATGACCCATTTCATCTTGGAGACTATCAAATGTTGCCTATTGCTGCTACTTCTGCCTTCTTTGGAATGTAATTAATAACCAGAGTGTTGTCCCCGTTCTCGAGGTCTGGTCCGCCGGGGGCTAGCGATCTCCCCTCGCTAGTACCATAACAGCACTGATACCAATATGATGATGCTACAAATGGTGTTTATTATGACTAAACAGCGACTTAAATATCCTACGTGCTTCGTCTATGCCCCTTAAGCACGCATAATGACTTACATAGCAGAGCAGGGGAGGTCCTATCCCTCACATCCCAACTCCTCGTTAACGCCTACTACAACACCAGAGATAAAAGCTACTTGTCTAAAATAATTTTCAAATTTACTGAGACCTCTTCTGGCTTAGTGTTTTGACCTATACCATCACCTCCCTGATGCACTTTTATACATATGCATGCTATGAAGGAAATTTTTACCCAAGAATT
>NW_011107404.1:0-499 GCF_000146605.3 Meleagris gallopavo
TAATCTGACAGAAGTTAATCCTCTAGCAGATTGCCTTTATACATGGGGAGCCACCCCATGTAGATTTTATCTCATCAACACCCTAGATCTCCTCACTGCGCAGAAGACTGGATACTAAAGAGGGTGGAGAAAGAAGATATGTTAGGGGAATTCTCAGATAATTTTAGCTTAGTACTGCAGTCTCCTCCAGAATAACTAAAAGGCAAGTTTCCCTCTCAGAAAGACTGCAATTATGTTGTTGTTTTTTTTTTCCAGCACGTCACTGTCTTCAGAAAAAAAACAAAAACTAGGTTGAAGTGGGAAGGTAAGTGCAAGTTAAACCCTGAACTTACCTCCAGTTTTCCTGAGTTTGAACAGAGGTGTCCCTCCTTCCACTTTGCCACCATCAGGTACCAAAAGGGCTTCAATCACACCAGCTGCTGGGGCTGGAACTTGCACTGATGTCTGTAAAAAGGAAAAAGTCTTTAAATTCTCCCAAATACTGAATAAGGAATGAGTG
>NW_011107405.1:0-591 GCF_000146605.3 Meleagris gallopavo
GTTTATAGAAATACATTCAGCTGTCTATTGTACACTGCCTAGCATAACATGCAGCATAACATGCAGATGATACAGCAAAGCTGGTGCCTCTTAAGTCTATTTTAATCAAGAATAGAATTAACATCTCTTTTAACTGAACTTGCGGCAAATTCCAATGTGTGAAGTCTGTAAAGTCCTTAACACCGTAAGTTGTGCAAAATCTTGCATGATAAAAGATCCTGTTGTAATGCAGAGCCTATTCCAATTCTTCCTCACCCTTCCAATTAAAAAAAAAAAAGTGGAAGTACATCCTTACATTCAAAGGGAAACTCCTGTGTTCCACTTTGTGCCCACTGCGAGTTGTGATGCTGGGAACCAATGAAAAGAAGCTGGCTTCATTCTCTTCAAATCTCCCTTCAGATACTTATCTACAATGTTAGGATTTCCCTTGAATCCCCTTGTCTTCCAGCTGAGCACTGCCAGCTCTCTCATCCCCTCCTCACAGGACTGATGTTCCAGGTCCTTGAACCTTGCCCTCCTCTGAACTCTCTCTGATGTGTCTAGATTTCTCTGGTACTGGCAAGCCCAGAACTAGACCCAGTTCTCCAGGTG
>NW_011107406.1:0-546 GCF_000146605.3 Meleagris gallopavo
TAATTCCTCTGAAACTGTAAGTGGTGGAACAATGTTTGTTTGAATTTTAGGCTAGTAGCAGTGATTTCATGAGCTAATTATTTTCCAGTTATACTTCAAATTCTGACAGTAACTTGATACGTAGCCTTGAATAACCTCACTTTTAATGTGAAATCTGGATAATACTCACCTATTTCCCACAGACCCTGATTAACAAATAAATTATTGTGTACTGTTTTATGTTTTAAAGATGTAAAATACACTATTAGAATAAACTAACTTTTTTCTTTAAACTAGCTGACAATAAATCATTCTCTAAAAATCATTTTTCTTTTAATCTCTGAATCTTTTCATTTCATCTGATTAGCAAAGCTGATATTTCAAATGCAATACAGAATTAAAAAAAAAAACTAATTTCACTCTTACATTTGAGTTACACTTGAGGTTTTCAGTTTATATAAAACTTCAATTGTCATTTGGGTCATCATATGCAAAATCATACTTTCAATTTTAGGTCTTAGAAAGATTAGCATTAGAATTTGTACTATGAGAGAACATATTTTAGCC
>NW_011107407.1:0-796 GCF_000146605.3 Meleagris gallopavo
AAACGCGGGTCCTGGCGGGGCTGGGCGGTGGGTCATGTAGGGCCGGGAAGGGGTGCTTTGCCGTTCTGTAAGGAGCGCTGGGTGATGCTGACTGACGCCATCCCTTGTGAGCGTGCTCTATAGAAAGCTGCCCTCTGGGAGTGAGGAAACAAAACGCGGTGATTCAGTACTGCCGGGTTGTTACGGGGTTCCTGCAGTCTGGGATTCTAGTCTGAGGACTGCATGAGGACGCTACGAGGATAGCAGCGCCTGTGAGTGTAAGTTCTGTTATGTCAGATTCTGTGATTGGTTCCCAGTTCCAGATTCTTTGAGTCTGAGATGATTCTGGGCTTCAAATGTGTGGTGACTCTGATTCCTCACTAAGAGTACAGACCCCCTGACTTGTAGCTACGCAATACGATGCATTTCCACATCCACCCCTGTGCACAGTGTGTGGCATAGTTCTGATTGCCTGACAAACCCAAGCAAAATCAATTGCTGTAGGTTATTTAAAAAATATATATATATTTGCTTTAGTTTCTGCTCCGTTCCATTTATTTACGTTCTCCCTTGCTTCATATGTAACTTCCAACCTTGGCATTTTGCAAATAATACCTTTCCCCTTTCATCCTTCAATGGCTCCTGATGGTCCCTTGTTTCTCAGTTATAATGGGCTCTCAGTGTCATGAGCCCATTCATTTAAGAATTTGGGAGTGGCGTTCACTCCATGAATCTTATAACAGTTAGTGTCCCTAGTTGCTATCGTGCAGAGTTCACCAATTTACAACAGATAGATACAGCTACAATATACACGCCT
>NW_011107408.1:0-520 GCF_000146605.3 Meleagris gallopavo
ATGTAAGTTTGTGATCCTGCAACATATAAAATGAGCATCCTTCATAAAATTTTTATTTATGAAACAATAAATATTAGCAGAAGTAGAGGTGGCTTTGCCTGACATTCAGTCCCAAGTAATAATGAATCCTAATTACAGTAAGATTTCTAATTGCTACTAATACTGTGCAGGTGGCTATGGATATCAAACACTGATTGCCAGCCTGAACATATTTAAGATGTTTTTTAATCAAAACCTTCTTCATCTTTTTCCTTGGTTCCTAGATGAAAGGTAAGTCCTGTTAAAAGAATTATTTTAATTTTGGGCACATGTGGCATATAAATAATAAAAGATTTTTGCTCAAATTGGAAAACTGCATTGATTCTTGATCATGTTATCAGTTCTAAATGTTTGTCCTACTTTGAAAACTTTGGAAATAGTAAATTCAATATCTGTGGCTATATTGCCCCCATGCCAGTGGCCATTTCTTGTAGAAAATCAAACACATATGTACATGTGCACACACATACACACACAGAAT
>NW_011107409.1:0-515 GCF_000146605.3 Meleagris gallopavo
TGTGGCAATGCCAGAGCTCCGTTCAGACCCCCACTGGGTTCTGGTCCCAGGGCTGGCACGGAGCAGAAGAAAGAGACGGTATGACTGAAAGACGCTTATTGGCTGCCTACTCTGCATTACAGCCAAATACAGCATAACCCAAACAGCTGAGGGCAGAGTTAAGACCACCCTGCCAATTCAGGGGTGGGTGAAAGATCTGAACCACCTTCCTAAGACAGGGGTGTCCCAAGCACAAACGGGGGCACGATGGGTCGCCTGTCTCAGCCAGAGGACAGTCTGTCCACATCGCCAGGATCCAGAAGATCCTAGGCCAGTGAGTAACACCGTGATGCAGCAAAAGAAACATTGGTCGCTCCACCAGAGAAGGGTCCCGTTCAGGAGGGAAATATCCCATGCCTGAAGATGCCTGGTACACTGATGGGCCCAGCAAGGACAACCCGAGCAAGTGGAGAGCAATAGCATCCCATCCCTCCACCGAGACAACCTGGTTTGAAGAGGGGGATGGTCAGAGCAGC
>NW_011107410.1:0-477 GCF_000146605.3 Meleagris gallopavo
AATGGAGAGAACTCTAACTTGTTAGAAACCCCTTTGGGTATTACTGCAGTGAGAGACAAGATGATAGGGAAAATTGTGTAATTCATTTACCAGAGTAATTCCATTTGGGCTTGGCCTGTCACACTGTGTCTGAGAAAATAGGTTACTGCAAAGTAAGAAGGTGAAAAACAAATGAATCAAGGAATCACAAGTAGTACAAAACTTAACTATAATAAAAGAGAATACTTCCTGATGTATCTAGAGGTATTACATCTTTTTAGATGGAACCCAATAGGTAAGACACTGCTTTTTATAACCCGTCTCTGGATTAACAGATAAGAAGTCAGTGGACCTCACACAGGAGCAGGTGCAGAAAGTTGCCAGAGTGCCCAGAGAAACGGGATTGCATGAAGAGGTTGAAGAGTCAGAAAACAGAGTTGAGACAGAAAAGAGTATTCTCTACAAACTGTTGGGAAAGAAAATGAATACCATGAAGAA
>NW_011107411.1:0-513 GCF_000146605.3 Meleagris gallopavo
AAACTTTAAAGTAAACAGAGGGGTGAGTTTTTTCTGTCCCTTCAACTCACCTTTTAGGTTTAATTGTAGATATCTCATATAAAGGACAGTTGATTGCTGCCACCTTCTATCCAACCTCTGTGTTTGTCATCGCTGAAACTCAAAAACATGATTTCTTATATTCTGCATTCTGCAATGGCACATAATACTTCTGCATTTTTCTTATATCCACTGACAAAAACTTGATGTTCTATAAGACTCTGCTAACCCAGCAACAGCTATGACTGCTTTGGTAGTTGTGGACTTCTCTATTCATCATTTCCTTCAGAGCTGTGGCTTTAGAGAGCTACCAGCAACTCTTAGGGATGCTACTTCAGACAGAAAGAAAAAAAGACAGACAGACAGACAGAAAAGCAGGAAAAAGACAACATTGAAAGTCCTACTTTAAAAGATTGCTATAAAATTCTTGCTTCCTTCAATACTATCCTATACCTGAATTCTGCATGTAGAATGAGACTGGGTTTCTTCCTGAAA
>NW_011107412.1:0-541 GCF_000146605.3 Meleagris gallopavo
TTTTTAATATGACAATCCTAAATTGCAAGACTTCTAAAGCTGAAAATTTGCAGTTATCATAAAGATTTTGTCTTTTTTAATCAGATAGAAGCACACTTGTATTTAGGCATGTATGCAATAATAGTCTTTTTTCAGAAGAGCAGGAGAGAAAAAATGACAGGATAATGAATAACATGGTCAACATCTTTAAAAAGAATCATCTCTCTTTGGAAAAAAGAAAAAATGTTTCATTTGGAAGTTTAAAACTAGGCAAAATGAATCCAGGGCCAATGAACTGAAGCCTACATTCAATAGCACGCATTTATTTAACAGTGTTCACTGTATGACGCCTTCGAAAGTATCCTGAAAAATACACTTCAGCATCATACTAAAAAGTGATAAAACTTCCATTCTCATTATTTCTTTGAGTATATAGTTTCTTGTATCTTTACTCACTCTTTGTTTCTTGATTTTTGGTAGACATCAGTCTTTTTATTCTGTGTCTGGCATCTATTGTAGCTGTATCTTGGTCCCCATACAGTGTTCCTAAGTAGAAGTAACG
>NW_011107413.1:0-401 GCF_000146605.3 Meleagris gallopavo
GTAGAACACTTTAGCCTCTGGATCTGACCTTGCACACAAGAGATGAATTTCTTATAAGAACTCTTTCTTCTAACAGGAGTAGTCAGCCAGGTACAGATTTATAACTTATGTTGAAAAACCATCTTCAGTCTACATTTCTTGGCTAATTCAAGCTTCTGTGTTTATCTCAGTGAAGTCCCCCTTTAGAGGAGAAATTGAAAGTCTTAACACTTGTGCACTTGAAAAAATTAAAAAAGAAAAAATACCGACTTTATTATTTAGGAAAATTACAATGATTTTCCTTCTTATTTGTATTCATGATATTAAAGCATATAATTTACATGTAATTAGACAAATTGTTATATACTTGCTACTTTAATGTATTTTACACTCTCATTGTATAATCTGTTCACTATGTAAAA
>NW_011107414.1:0-601 GCF_000146605.3 Meleagris gallopavo
GATATCACATCCATATTTTACAGATATCTGTGAGCAGGGGGAACTACCAACCTCTAGATCATATACTTCAATGTAATATAACAGTGAAAGGGAAGACCTGGGAGACTGTGACCAGATCAATCTAAGCAGAAAAATCTGTTTGAAAAAGTAAAACTCTTCCTTCTTGGTTTTTCCACGTGTTACAAACATGTAAATAAATGAGGATATTAAGAAGATCATGTCTGACATTTCATTTAGACTCTGCTGAGATTTTTAAGCACTTAAGAAATATACTGAATAGTCATGG
This sequence comes from Meleagris gallopavo, assembly GCF_000146605.3. Classification (NCBI taxonomy): domain Eukaryota; kingdom Metazoa; phylum Chordata; class Aves; order Galliformes; family Phasianidae; genus Meleagris; species Meleagris gallopavo. The sequence continues at coordinate 287 of NW_011107414.1, forward strand.
GAAGCAAGCTGTAAGATTTGCGTTGTATCAAAAATAGACTTAGATATAGGTTATAAGAACTGAGAACAAGTGACTAGATTTCAGTGTCAAGACCACCTCTTGCCCCCAAAGATAAAAAAAACAAAACAAAACAATCAGAGTGCGATGCCTACCTGAGAACTTCTGAATTATCCCTTCTAAGTTATCCAGTGCAAGAACAATGGGACTGTGTCAATCTAAAGGCTCAGCTAGTCTTTTACTGGCTGATTGCTTGAAAAAGAATGGCAATAAAATGGCATTTCCCTCACATGCAGGTTAGGCAATTTCAGATGAAAG
>NW_011107415.1:0-432 GCF_000146605.3 Meleagris gallopavo
AAACACTGGCTGGTCATCACTCTGCTGCTGGTAGGTGGTGAGTGAATGCCTTTGCATCATTTATTTTTCCTATACTCATTGAACTATTTTTGTCTCAACCCATGATTTTTTCTTTTTCCAATTCTTTCCCCATCCTGCTTGTGGGGGAGAATGAGTGACTGGGTACAGGCCTTAGCTACTGCACACCAAGACATTCACTACGTGTCCCTGTCAGTTAAGAGGGAAATAGGCAATAGGAAAATCCGTTCTTGCCAAATAAAGAGTTTATTGTTTGTAAGGAGTGAACTACTTCATGTTCAACTGCAAGATGAGAACATTTTTGCAAGAATAGCTGTAGAATATCCGATTCCTATAAAAATTGTTTGTAGTTAAAAAAAATAAAATAAAAATACAATGGAATCAAACATGAGCTTTCTGTAGTTACAGTCCACT
>NW_011107416.1:0-425 GCF_000146605.3 Meleagris gallopavo
TAGTGAGGTTGCTTTTGAGGCAGGAACTCTTGAGGTGAATGCTGCAGGTTTATCTGAGGTAAAAGCCTCAGCGTCGGGTGGTGCCTGGAGCCTCTTTTTTTCACACAGCTGGAATGTCTTCAAGCTTGCTAAGGGACAAGGAGATCTGCTGGGGAGAGCTGTGGGCCTTGAGAGGAGAGAGGTCTGTGCTGCGAGGTCCCTGTGACCCCTGGAGGTGAGGGGAGAGTGAGTGGGACTATGACGTGAGGCCCGGCGGCCATCACTGCATCACACAAAATGGCGGCAGAGAAGCGGGAAGCTTTCCCGCCCTGGGCAGTGGCGCACGTGATTGGCTGTTCTCTGCCAGAGGGTGGGCCCAGGCCACGAGCAGCCAATAGGAAGTGCAAGGCTCCTCACGCCTATCAGAACATGGCTGCCATGCAACC
>NW_011107417.1:0-763 GCF_000146605.3 Meleagris gallopavo
TGCTCATTTGTCTCTATTTAGTAAACAGTCATAAACTCAACACTTGCTCGGTTTTTTACATTCCCTACATTTAAATGAGGTGTTTATGTACCTCTTGATGCTTTCTAACATAAAAGGGGGGGGGGGAGAAGTTGTATCTGAACTGAATGAAGTTAAAGTTTTTGAGAGCAAGACTTGGTTTCTTCTTTCTCTAAAGAATTGTAACAATAGGAGACTCATATGCACAAATAGGTTGTATGTATGTATTGTCCGTTATTTTAAACAATATCTTTTATTTTATGCTTGCAATTAGAAATACTTGACCTTTACTTTCCTCTAAATTCACAAGCTGCTTAGTAATCTCAAAGCCCAGATCTCTGATGTTATTAAAGGTTATTACATCCATAGGAAAAAGAACTGCAATAGTATAGGAGCTAAAAATCCTTACTGCTTGGCTTTCAGAACAACTATATATCATCAGCAGTGATCCTCAGGAACAGGATTGTCTTAAGATATTACTGTAGGACAGTTAGTCAAGTACATGACATGCTTTGCTCCTCTTAGATACAGGGTAATATCTGGAAGGAAAAGATCAAATTTGTACAACTCTGACGTGTTCTAGAAGCAAAGTAGCTGTTTATATTAACATTATTTTTGTCACTTCACCCAGACTAGCTCTTTATTTCCTGTAGAGGTTCTCAGCAGATAGACCTAAAGAGCAGCTGCTCTGAGCACTGGTGGAGTTGGGATATGTATGATGAATGAATTCAGTTTCATGGCCAAA
>NW_011107418.1:0-755 GCF_000146605.3 Meleagris gallopavo
TTTCACTCTCTTATTACTCCATTATGAAGATAATAAATAGGTGAAAATATTCTCAAAATAGAAATAGTCAGTCCTATTAACTCTGCTGATTAAGAGTGGCATGGAAGAATTTTTACTTGCACATAGTAATTTTGAATCTGATCCCTTATCTGTAGGTGTTTTGTTTGGTGTTATTTGGGGTATTGTTTTAGTTTTGTTTGAGCCCTGTTCCAACTGAAGGCACATTCTTGTGAAAACTGTTGCCAAACACACGAAGTATGTCTCTGCCTTCTCAATATGGAGAGAGTACTTCCACTTTTCTAGATTGACCCTTTAGCTTTGTTGGTTTTGTTTTCCTCTTTCTTTTCTTTTGGCAAATCACTTAGGAAATAGGCTTTTGGACGAATAACAACCACTGTTACAAAGAAAAGTTTGTAGATTCTGTTTATGATGTGGCTCTTGGAAAACAGCGAATGTTTGCTTGTGCTACATGTAAATTCAAGTGCTTGTTGGAAAGCTTCTTGTGTTTAGACAAAAATATCGTTAATAGTTTCATTCAACATCATGTGTGGAATGACAGTAATATCTATGCTTTTTCAACTCCGTCTCAGTATTTTCAAACCTAGAAGCTGTTTTTTCCTGACATAAATGGTAGCAAGAGAAGAACTCTTTCTCCTTAGGTAAACTTGCTTCTTTGCAGAACACTAATTAGCTGCTGTTCATTAGTACAGCATACTGAAAATATATAGTGACTATATGAGACTTGCTCAGATATT
>NW_011107419.1:0-488 GCF_000146605.3 Meleagris gallopavo
TGCCAAACAGAAGCGTGTATATTTGTTAGAATAAACTCTTGCTCTCATCACGATGAAACTCTTCATGTCATGAAATTCTATTCAGACATTTTTCCCATCCCTAAGCTCTCCCAGTCCTCCTGTGTGATATCTCCTGCCTTCAGGATATTGCTCTGCTCAATGCTTCTGCTGCTGTTGGATCGCTGCTGCCCACTCCACCCTTGCATCACCATTTGGTTCACAGCTACTTTTTGGACAAGTCAATAGTTAAAACACAAACCCCAGCATCAACCCTTGATAGGATTTAATTTGTAATCTCCCTTTTTTGTTCACTTGCTCAGTGTACCTACGTGGGTACGTAACATCTCGCCTTGTTTTATCACATCTTCTGCTGGAATTCAGGCAGAATATGTCTACTGAGAAGCAGCTGCCTAGCCAAAATCTGCTACTGAAGGCCAGAACATCTGCCCTTGGGAGAGCGATGTTTCTTTCTATTCTGATGATTAACC
>NW_011107420.1:0-518 GCF_000146605.3 Meleagris gallopavo
GAATGTTCTAAATTAAAAAGTAGCAAAACCTCACTTATTATTAAGTAAACTAGTGTGAGAGCAGTAAACATATAGCACAGGAGGAGGCTCTGTTGTGATTCAGCTGAAAATCAAACTAACAAATCATCATCAAGATCATAAAACGTACATGAAGGAATTGGGGCACAAAGTCAATAATAAACTCTCAGATTTCAATCTCATCAATTCAAGGACAGCACTTCTGGTAATCTCCAACTTAAAGAGAGAATTAGAGAAATTGCTCATCAGAGACACCTGGTGGAAAATCCTGTATTGGTTATACTTGACTTGTAGCTAGCATCTGATGAAATTCATCAACAGATTTTAGTAAAAAAAATAAAGGAAACATTACCCTAATTGATTTTATGTTGTAAAAGCTATATAATTACCATATGTGTATGTTACCCATTGAAGATGTTTGCTATGAGAGGATGGGGAGAGCACATGCTTCTCTCTGGACTTTTCCTAAGTACCTAAGCCTGTCGACCTAACTGGCTATC
>NW_011107421.1:0-514 GCF_000146605.3 Meleagris gallopavo
ACACCCTAACTCAACACTGTCACAGTAGGAGCTTACTGTCTAGACAGCAGTCCTCTTAGAAGCAACAGGGTCTGTCACAGGACAGGGGCAGATTCTTAACCAGAAAATAAATTTTTAGAAAGGTATAAATCTTGGTTTACATACATCATCAAGGCTAAATTGTTCATGTCAATGATCATATAAGGCCTTGAATATGCACTTGAGGTACGTGGACTCAGTATCAAGGTTATTCTGAGAGGCTGGAGTGGCAAAATCAGCCCCTCGGAAACATTGATTTAAAGCTCAAGACTACTTGTCTTACTACTTCTCTATAGAAATCACATTGAACTCTTCCAGAAATAGACCCCACAGCACCAGAGAAAAAAGGCAGAGGAGAAATAAAATAAGAGATTGTTTAGTAAGTTAAGGATAGCAAATAAAGTTAGCTTACGTCTGAACTGTTTGCTGCCTAATATTATTCATATGGGAAGTCCCTTGCAGTTTAATGGGGTAAGTAAAGTATAACGTACACAAA
>NW_011107422.1:0-629 GCF_000146605.3 Meleagris gallopavo
AAAACTGAACAAGCTGAGAAGTATTGCTTCTTTGCCTTTAAATGTATATCATGCAGCAATATAAAAATATAGCTTCAGAAAACAAAAAAAATAGCAAAACAGGAGTTGAACAGAAAAATTACACTCATAGCATAAACAACTCAAACTCACCAAAATACTTGTGATAGAACTCTTTCAGGGAGGATATGACAAAGATAATTCATAGTTTATGAAATAATTAGTTACTAATCTTGATGCTACACCTATACCCAAGTAGCAACTCAGCTAAAAATCATACTCCCCTTATTTTCTGAAGGGAGGTAAAGTTTAATGGCAGGAAACCTTACAGACACATCCCAAAGATCAGTAAAAAGCCTTTTCCATAGTACAAAGCACCAGGAAAATAAACCATAGATAAAAATAGGAGAAAACCTTATATAAGTGATCTAACAGATCACTGCTCATTAGACTGTTAAACTAGCTTCTCCACCTCTAGCTGAAAGGAAATAGAACACCAGTAATGCTGAGTAGCAGTTTCAAGTTGCTTTCTATGATCAGTACTGAGTGAAGAGATCATGCTACATGGAAATATCTACAGACCAGAAGCAGGGCATACTAGTTTATGAGTATAACCTGATTGCAATGCAATG
>NW_011107423.1:0-515 GCF_000146605.3 Meleagris gallopavo
AAAAAATCCTGAATGAAAAAGCAACATTCATGACAATATATTACTATGCAAATTCTACTGAGGATTCAGTCTTATATTTTGATTGACAGTGTTTCTATCAATTAGCCATATCACAGTTTTGCTGTTACTTCACTAAGATACAAAAGCTCTTACTAGAAAACTACGAAAAAAGAATAGTAGTAGCATACAGGTCCTCTTCAAGTATGCTGCATTCTTGCTTCCCTTAGGGAAAAACAGGTTTTCAACACTGCAAAAAGGTATAGTCCAGTCTAACAGAAAGGACACCAGGCATATAAAAAGGTTGGACATACTCTCAAAACAGAAACAACATACAAAAATCATAACTCTTTTATATGGATAAATAAAGGGACACCATTCTTGATAGTCACAGTGGCACAACATCATCTCAGGAGAAAAAAATATCACACAGGAGGCAAATTGAGAAGAATACATATAAGACGTGATTAAAAATGACAGGTGAGCAGTAAGGTGATGAAAGCAATACATTCATACAG
>NW_011107424.1:0-521 GCF_000146605.3 Meleagris gallopavo
GGGGGCAGGGAAGGCCTTTTTCCCGTTCTTGCTTCAAAAAGAAAGGGGAAGCATAATGTCTGCTCGTTAATGTATTTAGATAAGTTCATGTGGTGGCTGTATCTGGCAGTAGATACCAACTTCTCTTTTCATCTTGGAAATTTCTAATGGTCTGATTTTGTTTTCGTGTTCTTTGTGTACAGGCCTTTATGCTAAGGGTGAGACACTGGCAAGCATGCAAAAGCGATGCTTTCACTTCTTCCCACATTTTCTAACTCAGATTTCCTCCTGGCAGTTCTGTCTCCAGATATTGCCACCCATCCTCTAAAATCATAAAGGCCTCTGGGTATTTGGTATTTTGTGGATTCTCACCAGGGTTCAAAGGGAGATTATATTTACTGGGTAGGTTGTGGATAGAACGTAAAGCACGAGCGAAATTGTAATTTTATGGCAGATGGTGCAGCTGTGACTATCACAAGCAGTCTGTATCCTCAACAGCCAACTGAAAACACAGTCTCTAAATACATCTGATTGACTTTTTT
>NW_011107425.1:0-418 GCF_000146605.3 Meleagris gallopavo
ACTCAAAAAATTAATTAGATTAGCACTAAAATCTTTGTATTTGGATGTCAGATGTGTTTCTCTTGCCCCTTATGATGCACTGAATGTGTTAGATTGAAGGGAATTTAAACAAACCAATAACTAACTTGCATACACCAAATTAGTAATTACTGTTTGGCTTTACACATAAGGTAGGTTGTTGTTTCATACTGAAGGAGCTGAGTTAAAAGCCACAGTGCTTATTCTAGAATGTTAGTACTGTTTTTATGTCCTAGCAGCATCAACTATTCTACTTTAATCTACCATGATTGAAAGAGCACGATCTAAGATTGCATGAGGAAATGAAAATACAATTGCTTTTTCATTTTTTTTGAACACTAATTTTGACCTACTTGAACCAGTAGAATTAAATGCCCCTTGAACAAGATTTGAAGATTTT
>NW_011107426.1:0-499 GCF_000146605.3 Meleagris gallopavo
CACAGAGGTGAGTTAGGTAACGAGTTAACATTTATTGATTTGACAATAGACTAACAGGAAGAAAACTATAAAGTATAATAAATACAAAGACCACTTGACAGGACTCTGGTGCAGTGTCTAGTCATTCTGCCTGACATGACAGCAAGTCAATGAACTATGTCTTGCTAGAGCTAAGAAAACCTGTCTTTTACCATTTTCACTACTTTTCAGCACGCTTGCTCCATGGAGCACTAGATAGTGCAGGATTAACAGCTAAAAGGACAGAGTTAAGACTGCTATTGGTCTAATGAGACATTTAAGGGCAGTTCTAAATGTGGAGTTTCACGTTAGAATATTAAAGTTTTCCTAGCAACTCATGAATTTTCACTACCATGCTTAATATGGATACTATACATATCTAGGACTATTTTGTGTTCATACATAAGTCACTGCACAAAGATATCAAAACTTAAGACTAGCAAGTTTTCTTACTGAACACTGCACTAGTTCAACACAGCAG
>NW_011107427.1:0-513 GCF_000146605.3 Meleagris gallopavo
CCCAGATATTCCCTTTTATTTTTTGCCTTTGTTAGCTATAATTCTATTTGTCCTTTGGAATAAACTTAAGAAGCAGATATGAGTGCTCATTGCTGCAAAATGGAACTAGAGACACCCTTCTAACTAAAGCGTCATATAATACTATAATAAATAGTAAATAGGAGCAACATCCCATTTCAGGAATGCAATTGTGGTAGGGATATGTTATGAAACATCACTACATTGGATTACCCTGAGAAGGCCACATGTCACTACAGCTATGTCCCCAGCAGTTCTTACGCTACAACAGAGTTTAGTATGGCATTCACATCCCACATAAAATTTCTCTTAAAACTTTCACATTCTAGGTTTTGTTATATAATTCCCAGAGTCATAAAGGTGACTCTGAAGATTGGACTCTAGCAAAACCTTGCGCTGAATCTTCTAGCACTGAGTTGAAATGAAAATAGTGAGCTGTCCACAACTCCAGTCAGATTTCACTGTAATTTTTCAAGTATAAAATCTGTAAACTGG
>NW_011107428.1:0-331 GCF_000146605.3 Meleagris gallopavo
CATCCAAGAGGGCTTGGGATCCTTGTAGGGTGGTGGGGGAAAATGAGGATGCGTTTGTGATGATGGGTGCCCAACAGAATGTCTACTGCAGTCCCCAAACCCCTCAAGATATTTAATTTCAGGGAAGATGGCAACAAATAGTCGTGTTCGGGGCATCAGATCGGGCACTTCTGGGAAGGTGGGAGGAATGAGATCATGGCTCTGGAGGGATGCCCGGGATGGGGAGATGGCATTTTGTGCCAGCTCAACTGTTCCGCTCCAGTTGCTGCCAATGGTGTAACACCTTTGGGGGAACTGTATTGTTCAGAGCTCAACTCACTCCACATTTTTT
>NW_011107429.1:0-420 GCF_000146605.3 Meleagris gallopavo
TCTCTGAATAAACTAAGTGTTCTGAAGATTTACACTTTGGATGTTGTCTATTCATTGTCTATACAACATATACACAGGAAATTCAACATAAACTTAGCAAGTACTAAAGTTTTTAAGAGCTACTATATGTTCTCCCCCAACCAAAAATAATAAATAGTTGACGCATGCATTTAAGTAATAATTGTAAGGATACAGAATGACTGATTTTTGCCAACCAGTAATGTGGAGTTTCTTTACCTTGCCCCAAATAGCAATGGGTTGCACAAGATATAATAGTGATAAAGGAGATACGATGAAGAACACTATTATGGGGGGTGTTCTCACAGGAAGAAAAAAAAAAAAAAAAAACTACAAAAGAAGTCTCAAAGATTTCAGTGAGACTGATGCTGGCCTCAAGAACAGGTATCTTGGAATAAAAAT
>NW_011107430.1:0-456 GCF_000146605.3 Meleagris gallopavo
CAACTGTTCTGTGATTGTGCAAGTATTTTTGCAGCAAGAAGATGATAGTTCTTATACTGATCCTGAAGGGTGTTTTTTCAATATATACATCATCTCCAAGGAATTTAATCACAGGATAATGCCCTGTTATTGATTTTTCACTCAGTTCCTGTTGACTCCAATGGGAATGATGGTGGCAGAACATTACTCTGGAGAGATCAGTGTTATTCTCAAGTCTCCTAGCACCTGATTTCCTGCACGACTGAAGCTCAGTGCTTGTAAAATTTACTGCCTGGTGATATTTTTAAAGGACTACTTTGATTTCATAAACCATCCCTCAGCAATCATGGAATACTTTGAAGTCAACTAAATAGTACAGCTGGGAGCTTTGTTGTATCTGTAGTGAAATATGAACAGTGTATAGCATCTGGATACAGTAAATCTGTCAAATTATAACTAGAAAAAACAAGGAATCAA
>NW_011107431.1:0-508 GCF_000146605.3 Meleagris gallopavo
TATGCCTGGTTGATGCAGTGTCCTTGTACCACTCCTTCACTTTTCAAAGTCAAATTCTCTTGTTCCCCACCTGCTCTGATTAATTTTATGAAATAGGTTAATCAATAGGCTTCTTTTTCATTCTTACTCCACTAGCTGAGAGGTTCAAAGTGTTCTTCTCAAGTGCTAAAACTGCATGCAAGATTTTTAGGTGTAATCGCTGTTCTATCACGTAACAATCACATATCACATAGAACAATGTAAAAACTATACTTTGAACTAATTATTTGACAGTGCCAAAGCTTGCTCTGTCAGCTCCTTCATTGTACAGTGGTACCTCTGCCTAAAGCACAACACAAAGACCAGTAGAGCTGTCTGATAAAAGTAATTCAAAAGGTTTTAATTATCTGCATGCATACACATTATAAACCTTAATATATTTATTGTATCCATCTTATCTTATTACTTGTGTGGCAGCCACCACCAGGAGAACTTGACAAAGAAGACGGGGCGAGAAATCATATCCATG
>NW_011107432.1:0-533 GCF_000146605.3 Meleagris gallopavo
AGACCAAAGGAAGAGGGATTTTAGCAGAAGGCAAACATGAAAAATGCTGATCCAAAAGGAGTGGGAAAAAAACAAAAAACAACCCGCAGCAAAGCTCCCCAAATTGCACACAGCCACAGCTCAGCACCCGCGCGCGGAAAGAGGCTCCAATGCTGAGCGGGCTCTCAGCGCCGTGCAGCACAATTAATTGCGGCGTGCGGCTCCCCGAGCTGACGAGGAGCGGAGAACACCGTGCTGGAGCAGCACACGCAGCTCGGCTCATTGTCCCTGGAGTGTCACTTGCACGCAATTCTCATTTTACCGTTCCGACCGGAACGCACTTAGCAACTTTCATTCCTCATATTTTAAGGACATCTGAGGTCCAAAACGGAGATCCCGGCGCAGATTCCCATTGTGTGTTAAAGATTAGCCTGCACAAAGAGCCCGCGTCCCGAGGAAGTTTAAAAGAAAAGCCTGTTATAGAGAGGGAGCAACAAATTACTACTTCAACGCTGGATTAAATTTAAAAGCTCTTCACAGGACTGAAGATAAAT
>NW_011107433.1:0-468 GCF_000146605.3 Meleagris gallopavo
TCTTCTTATTTTTAGCTGAATTCATCCCTTGCACATAGCCAAGGTTTGCTAGCAGTTTAAAGCTCCAAATAGCCAAAACTGTGAAATAAAACACTTCTAATGTCTACTTGGTATAGTGCACCTTGGGGATTACATAAAAAAAAAAAAAGTGCTAAGTGTTAGCCAAAAATTGTTGTCTATGTTTGTGTGCACAAGCATGAATTTTCTATGTGCATGTGTTCAGAAAAACATAGGCACAAGGCTCGTCTCCTCCTTCCTGTGGGAGTCTGAGGGCACGTCTACCACAGCGTGATAGCATGTGTTAAAACCTAGACTGTTAGCATCCAGTTACAGTGCATGCAACACTAATCTATAATGTGGGAATCAGGATAGAGATGAAGATTCAAAACATATAACCTGCTGTCTGGCGCAGTAGCCTCCACTACAACACAGAAGCAGCCTTGATCTCCATGATCTTGCTTCCAGTTT
>NW_011107434.1:0-468 GCF_000146605.3 Meleagris gallopavo
GAGATTCAGTTCAAGCACCAAGATTTTTGTTTGTATAAACAGTCAGAGAAACTTTTCCACCTCAGAGATGGTTATTTTTAAAGGCTCAGTACCACACAAGGCCACTAGCAATAGAAAACAAACCAACTGCCAGCAGTCGAGGATATAACTTACACCAAGATATCATGTTTTGCTTAAGAGTAAGACACAGCACCTATCTGTAAAACAGCACAGTTAGCATAGGGAGAATTAGGAGCCCTGCACATCAGAAAATAACGACACTAATACTAAAAAAAAAAATAAATACAAAAGGAGGCCATGGAAGAAAAGACTGAGTAAAGTAACTACAGAGTGAGATTTCAAAAAGGCACTGAATTGGAAGGTTGTTAAGTTCTCTGAAGAATATCCCCATGCCACTGAGGGGGATTAAGTAGTAACATAGCCACAGAGGAGTGAAAGACTATCTGTCACAATCTAACTAACAATATC
>NW_011107435.1:0-359 GCF_000146605.3 Meleagris gallopavo
ATCTCTTGGAAAGAGTCCAGCGGAGGGCCACAAAGATGGTGAAGGGCCTGGAGCATCTCCCCTATGAAGAAAGACTAAGTGAACTGGGTCTGTTTAGCCTAGAGAAAAGAAGACTGAGAGGGGACCTGTTCCAGGTTTATAAATATCTGAGGTGTGGTGGCCATAGTGGTGAGGCCAGTCTCTTTTCAGTGCTACGTGGAGACAGGACGAGGGGAAATGGACATAAGCTGCAGCATAGGAAGTTTCGCACGAATGTGCGTAAGAACTTCTTCACGGTGAGGGTGACGGAGCACTGGAACAGGCTGCCCAGGGAGGGTTGGTGGAGTCTCCTTCTCTGGAGATATTCAAGTCTCGCCTGG
>NW_011107436.1:0-324 GCF_000146605.3 Meleagris gallopavo
AGTTAAACCCACACATTTAGATATTTAGAGATACAGATGAAAAAAATTTGGATTGCAACTCCCTTATTTGAGATAACACTGCACAGAATGTTTTAAAAGAGGTTTAATTCAATATTTAATTTTTAACATATCTGTTAATATGGTGCTGTCCTATTTTTTTATAATGACTCCCACTCATCAATTTTGTATTCCTCACAGTTGCAGAAGTCACATCCACATTTGTACTTTGTGTCTATGCACTTCTATTTAAAACTTCTTTAAAAGGTTTCTTTGCAGATAATACACATAACTTTGGGCTTGGTGTTTTAGGGTTTGTTTTTTTTT
>NW_011107437.1:0-533 GCF_000146605.3 Meleagris gallopavo
AAAAAAAAAAATTCTCATAATTAACCACATTTAGAACTGGAATCAAAGTTCAGAGTTGCTGGAGACAAACCTCCGCATGCCTCTGCACTTCTCTGCATTAAAATGACGATGTTCCTGTTGGGACTTCTTGCTTCCAGTCTACTCTGAAAATAAAGATGTCAGTGGAAAAAGCCCATGCCTTCGTATCCTTTAAAGTTATACAAAAAATTCAGATATGCACATTTTTTTTTTATTTTAAATCCTCAGCCCACGCGAAAGAAAAATAGAAGCTGCTGCTTTCACTTCTTGTTGTCACTAATCTCAGAAATTCACCAGTAAGAACTAAGGGGATAGTCAAGTTTTGCCTTGGAAATTGAGATGAAAAATTGCACCCTAAAAGATACCCCAACAAATAACATTTATGAGAGACACAACAGGATATTTACTTTTATTTTTCCTGATTATACCCAAATGTTCAGGAGCAATCTTTCCAATCTTTCTAACTGCATTGGATCACAAGCATTATTCAATTCAAATTCAAAATCCAATGTTTA
>NW_011107438.1:0-1004 GCF_000146605.3 Meleagris gallopavo
TTAGTGAAACCTAGCGAGTTAGTTGTGTTCTGTCGGAGATTGAATACGTATGCCATGCTCTTCTAGAATAGAATCAAAGTTGAGAAGTAGGTCCGCCATAAGACAGTGAAATGGCAAAATCTCTTAGTTAACCAGAAAAACCATCACCACCTCCCTGCCTACACTGAGCAGTACAGCCGTAGGCATACACACGGTAATGAAATTTTAAGCGGACATTCTATATACAGCTTTAATTTACAGTAGAACAGTGTTCCTGTACAGAAAGCTGTTTATTTGTTGCAATGATTTGAAATTCCTGCAGTGAATTCAGAACAGCACAACTGTAGCTCTCTTCCCTAGTGTGGGTCAGGAGTGGAATACAGCGAGGAATTGACAGAATTTCCAAATCCGGCAGGGAACGTGCTGAACTTCATAGTGGTCAGCCTGCCCACATCATGCTTATTTGTTTCAGGATCTGCCGTGGTGGTTAAAGAGGTTTAAATCCCGCATTCTGCCTCTGACAGATCATGGTCTTTTTACAGCACGGACAAGTACTACGCTGGATTCAAACCAACAACTATTTTCTTGACCTTGTCGTGTAAACACTGCTTCTAGCATTATGCTTTCAAAGAACAATCTCTAAGATCACTGCCAAGCCCATCTGTTTGTGAAACGGTTGCTGTTTTTCTTACCTTGTTCTTATCATAGGGACTTCAGATAGAAAACTTCCTTAGGATTCTACAATCAGCTTCACCAAGTAACATCTTCAGAAGTGGCTGAGCTTCATCTAAGCCATATTAGCAGACTCCAACAGCACTCTTCTGAGGAATTCAGAATTAAAGGGGCCCCTGACCTGAGAAACACAAGAAAAGGGAGAGGCTAAGGCTTATTAAGGAAAGCAAAGAAAGCTAAAAACCAAGATCCCAAGACCTGCATTCCTACCACTGACTTGTGCTACAATGTTGGGAAAGTCACGTAAGCCTCATTTTATCGGGAAGAAAGGTACCGTCAAGCATCAACTGTTT
>NW_011107439.1:0-488 GCF_000146605.3 Meleagris gallopavo
CTCAAAGAGTAGCTAATTAAATACCTGTCTTATTTCAATAAAGCAAGTTCTAAAATATTATAAAATGTACCATTTTACTGGCAAAGGGGGCTGTTGCAGGATAGCTAGAGTATCTTGCTACAGCTGTGAGATTAAGCCTTGCTCTGGAATGGCTTTGAAATTGAATTTAACAGACCTATTTTGGGGCAAGAAAAAAGAAAAAAAAAAAAGGGGTACTAAATGTATTGCCCATACATTCCTACATAGATATTCTTTCACGCTGCTAGCTTTATATTTTGGTGTGTGACAACCTCGACAGGCCAGGGACTGCCTCCTGAACTCTGTCTTCTCTAGGACATGAACTTATCATTAACTAAGAATTCCTGATAGAACTGCAAAAACCCATGTGACAATGGACCTCTTTTCAAGGTAATTTTTTTAACTGATTTAAATTTACTTCTGGCTGACTTATGTGTTATTTAAGCTTATACACCAAGAACCTCTTCTCT
>NW_011107440.1:0-540 GCF_000146605.3 Meleagris gallopavo
TTTTCTGAAAGAGTACTCAGATGTAAGTTTAAAAAAGCAGAGTAGCAAGAAGATTCTCTCAATAGGAGGTCCACCACCTGACTTTCTGAATGAATCAAACATAAATCTTGTTAGTTCTATGGGGGGGGGAAAGATGACCCAAGTGGAATGAGTAGCCTTGTAGAGAATGGTCATCAAAAACTGTCCATTCCTTAACTATAAACATTTGCAGAGAAGATATCTTGGAAAGGAAAGGTTTGAAAGACTTGTTGCTTCATCTTGGATAGTCTGATTTCAAACCTCACTTGGCTTAGACTGTACTTAGTTATGTTTTATTTACTTAGAATCATGGATTTTGACATCCTAATGTGATTAATCATGTAGCAGATAAATTGAAATTATGTCAGTAGTTTTAGAATCCATTCTGGTTGTCCAACCAATGACTTATTCCCTTCACTATCTAAGGTTTGCGCACTGACTACAGAGATGCTCAAAAAAGGTTTTACTCCTAGAAACATTGTAAGTAGTATTAACTTTCAGTACAACAGTAAAAAAGAAAAG
>NW_011107441.1:0-491 GCF_000146605.3 Meleagris gallopavo
GATGCTGTTGTCTCGTGTGTTTGTAAATATAGCATGTGAGTAAAACTGAAGAGTATGGAGAGCAGTGAATAGACAGGTCTTATAATAGCAAACACAGTGTTAGATAGCCTGACTATCTATGGGTTTGAGTGCAAAATCAATGATGTCAGTGGCAGATCTGTGGACTTGATTGCGCAGAATTTGTACAGGTAAGAACTGCAGTGGTCCTTGAGAACAGAAAGCTCCTATCTCTGAGGATCTTTTTGTAAGTAATTAATGAGAACTCTTATTTTTTGTTGTTGTTGCTTCTTGTTTTTAATTATTTAAGTACTAGATATATTTAGTGCCCATAATTATTTTGCTATACAAATTCTCCTTGAAAGCATAATGCCGTCTCTGAAACTTCACATTCTGTATTCTTGAATATGTTATTAATAGATAGATGCTGGTTTTATCATCTGTTCTGAACGTATGCATGTGACGAAACGGGAAATTGGTTATGAAGTTGCTTG
>NW_011107442.1:0-429 GCF_000146605.3 Meleagris gallopavo
GACTTGATTTTCCCACAGGCTGTAGGCTTGCAAGTGACTCATAATCCTAGGTCTAGTTTGTTGCAAGCACATTTAAAATCTCACATACCGATCAGAAGTTAACCCTGAGTAACTACTGTGTTATATATCAACTCTGGTTGGGGTATCAGGTCTAATCTGGTGGCAAATCTGGTGCAAGGTTACAGACAACCAGAAAAATTCCTGCCATGCCCATCAACCAAAGCTGCTAACCTGTGAGGACAGGATAGGTTGTGTGGACAGACATAGGAGTCCTGTACCAGACGAAGCGGCTCATGAGGAAAAACTTTCCATTAAGGTCCTAAATGTAGAAAAATACATTGTTCCAAGTACTAGAAGCTGTCAAAAATATAAAATCAGACAGAATTAAAGATTTTGCTCTGGATTTTGTAAAGTTTCTTTGTTTTTTTT
>NW_011107443.1:0-312 GCF_000146605.3 Meleagris gallopavo
CAGCACGCCGAAGGAGCTGTAGGTGTCCCTGCTCACTGCAGGGGAGTTGGACCAGATGGCCGTCAGAGGTCCCTTCCAACTCAAATCATCCTATGATTCTGTCTCATCCCATCAGTTCCCCCTCTGGGTGCTGGAGGCTGCAGCACATCTTGGAGGAGCTTCCCAAGGAGGAGATGCTGAAGCACAGAGCCAGGAGGCAGAGGAGCAGCGCCTGCCCAGGGAGCTCACAGCCAAGGAGAGGAGGCAGCGCTGCCTTGGGGTGGTTCACACCAGGAAGCAAGTTAGAGGCTCCAGGCAGCATCTGCAGTCAGA
>NW_011107444.1:0-330 GCF_000146605.3 Meleagris gallopavo
CAAAATCTAGATAAGCCAATTCTACTATGAACTAAAAGCATTACTGGCCAATATTCAGAATTTCTTGATCTTACTGTACCATAAATCAAAAAAAACTAAAGCCACAATTTAAGCTCTTTGGTAGAACGCAATGCAAGTGAAATGCTACCTACAGAACATGGTGGTCTTTTCCATTAAAAAAAAAAAAAAAAAATCAATCTTTATCTTTCATTTTAGATATTGCTTAGTAATATTGCCAAAAAACAGATGTGGGAACACATCCACAAGTGTTAGTTAGTCAAACATTTTTCAACCCCCTCCAAAAATAATTTCTTTCTTGACTTTCGTATT
>NW_011107445.1:0-383 GCF_000146605.3 Meleagris gallopavo
ATTTTCATCCTTACAAAAGGCTTTGGATCAGGTCCACCCATATGGATAGTCCTCTTTTTTTCTCATCTCCTTTAATTGAATGTATGACACATTTAATTCTGGCAGTGCTCTTTATCTCTGTGAGAAGTCCTTTTAATTCACCATGTAAGAAAGTGTTCTGTGATGTGGCTACCTGATTTTACTGAAACTCACACGTTGGGGAAAAAAAAAATAAAATCATTGCCTTCCCTGTCAAAACTGACAGTAATTACGAGTCCAAATATATAGCTGTGATTGACTTGTAAAACCAGATCTATAATATTTCAAGTTTGCACGTTGACTTGTGCAGCTTTCAGGAAATACAACCCAGCGTTTCCCTTGCAAACCTGACGTCTCTTTATCCA
>NW_011107446.1:0-427 GCF_000146605.3 Meleagris gallopavo
CAGTCAGTTCCTGAGGACGGATGGTGTAAACACAAAGATAACAAGGGGACAGGGTAAATTGGTTTAAAGACAAACAGGTACCAGAAATTCAGAGTATGTGGTGGTTACTACCATGGAAATACTTCTTTTTTTTCAGATTAATTTGCATAAAGACAAGTTTGACTTTTGGATATACAGTAAATGCGATTTTGTCAATCACCATGCTGGAAAGATCCAAACAAAATCCATTGAATGCTTATAAACACTTAGAAGTGTCTAAGAGACACAATAACGTTAAAAAAAAAAAAGGCAACAACAATGCCTAGCCGATGCTTCCAATTATATTCTTTCTTCAATTAGTCTTGAAGAAACTAACACCTCTATTAATCATTTCAATTAACTACACGCACCACATGACATCCGCACCAGCCAGCCCATATGTTGCGTT
>NW_011107447.1:0-425 GCF_000146605.3 Meleagris gallopavo
TGGCTCTCTTCACTTCCTGAGGGGATAGCTGGACATCAGTACGTGGGTAAATGAGCATTCCTTGAGCCTCACTTATATATATATATCTATATATAAAAATATACTGTCATACTATCCTTGTCCTTTTGCTATCCATGCTCGTAAACAGCCATTCCCCCTTCTGTTGATACGCTCCCTTCAAGTACTGGAAGGCCAATATGAGGTCTCTCCAGAGCCTTCTCTTCTCCAAGCTGAACAATCCCATTTCCCTCAACCTTTCCTCATAGGAGAGGTGCTCCAGCCCTCTGATCATCTCAGTGCCCTCCTCTGGACCCGCTCCAAGAGCTCCACGTCCTTCCTGTGCTGGGGGTCCCAGGCCTGGACGCAGCACTGCAGATGGGGCCTCACAAGAGCTGAGTAGAGGGGGACAATCACCTCCCTCTTCC
>NW_011107448.1:0-4171 GCF_000146605.3 Meleagris gallopavo
TGAGGAACACAGAGCTGTAGGGCAGGATATGGTGTCATACTGATGCTATGGAATGGGACACGGTATCAAACCGGAGCTATAAGAGGAGCTAAGGGGTGATATCAGAGCTATGGGTTGGACTATGGAGTCAAGGGGCTATGGGGCAGCGATATGGGGCACAAATGGGGCTGTGGGGCAATATGTCAAGTCATGGGGCTACGGGCTCATAGGACTATGGGGCAGGAAATGAGGATATGGGGTTGGATGTGGAGATATGGGGCAGGATATGGGGCAGTGGGGTGAGATATGGGCCTATGGGAGTGATATGGGGTTGTGGGAAGGTATATGTAGTGCTAGTACTCCCAAAGACATGAGGATGAGCACGGCAGGAGGAAGGCTCCCGAGCTGTGGGACATAAAGCTATGGAGCAGGACAGAGAGCACAGGACATGGGGCGAGATTTGGGGTTATGGGGCGTGATGTGGGATCAGGGGACAGGTTATGGCCTCATCACTCCCAAAGTGATGAGGATGAGGATGGCGGGAGGGAAGATTGCGGGGCTGTGGGGCACAGAGCCATGGGGTGGAATATAGGGTTACGGGGCTACAGGGCAGGAACATGGGGTGACGTGGTTATGGGATACGATGTGGAGTCATGGTGTTATGGAGTGAGGTCCCACAGCTTCCTCCACACCCATAGGAGAGTGCTGCCGTCATTTGTTTTTAATTTGCTTAATTTCTGCATTTCCTGTTCAGTGTTGGGGACAAAGGTGGGGGCAGGGCACAGAGCCTCCCATCCGATACCCCATAACTGCCCCCAAAGCCCCATCATCCGCATCCCACAACACAGCTCTCATGATTTCTTGCCCCATATACTGCCCCATAACCCCACAGATGGGCCCCATGACCCCATACCAAGCTCCATTGCACCACGATCTCATATCCCCAAACCCAAACCCCCATAACCCCACGTCCCACCCCATACCTCCGTGACCCCATACCCCTCGCAATGATCCCATGACTCTCCATCCATCCCCACTGCCATGGCCATCAATGCCCCACATCCCACAGACCCCTAGAAATTCCCTGTGTGCTCACCTCCACTGCTCACCCCAGAGTCTGTGGGGCACTGTGTCTCATCCCATAGATTATGAGGGACGCTCCCGGAGGTGGGGCCACAGGTGGGGAGTGACCGCCCCCTGCAGAAGCATTTGTCCTTTGTTATGGGGCAGGGACAAACCCTGGGGGAGAGAAGTTACTACTTGAGGGTGAGGGGAAAATTTGGGAGGAACCCCAGGGGAACATCTGCCCCATAAGTTGCCCCACTGCTTTGGAGGCCCCAAAACCTCCTATGGATGTCCAGAACCCTTCCCAATAGAACACCTCAGAGATTTGGAAACGCAATGAACGCAAACGGGTCTTCAAAACCCTGACCCATAGCTCACCCCATAGATTTGGAGACCACAACCACCTTCCCTTCTCCATATCTTGCACCATGGATTTGTTTGTCATTGTCACTGTCATTGTCATTGTCCACCATGACCTGGGGACCTCCAAACCTTTTCCACAGCACAGCACACAGATTTGGAGGCCCCCCAACAACCCCTTGTCTGACAAAGCCATGCCCCACATCTTGCCTCATACATTTGGAGACCCAATGGCCACATATGGGCCCCCAAGGCCCTGCCAGATGAAAGGGGCCACCAGGAAGGACCCACCACCACCTACAGACCTCCTTCGTCCTACCTCATAGCTGCAGAGACACAGCACAGCTGGGATCACAGCATGATCCCAGGTGCTCCCAACCCCAGTTTGTGCCTGGGCTGCACTGAGTGCCATGGGTGTGCCTTGGGCTGCTGGGATGGGGGTCACTCCAAAAGTAATGCCTCCGATTTATTTGTCCCAAGCTGCTCCTGCCTCATGGCACCAATGGTGGTGGCCCCCATTCTCAGTGAGTGACAATGGGGACGTGGTGCCACGGGGGTTGGTAGCGCAGGACCCTTGTCCAGCATCAGGACCACAATGGTGTGATGGGGTGACTCCAGCTGATGCTGGCACCGATAGGTGCTCCTACTGACCCTGGCATTACCCCTTTTATGTCCTCACTCCTTAGGGACAATGTGATACCGAAGGTAACACCCACACCTGTGCCCCCAGGAAGGTCTGATCCCCCTTGTGTGTGTGCCCGTGTCACCAATGGGTGGCTGTGTCACTGCGTCTCATCCCTGGCTGCTGGTGGTGGTGGTGTCACACAAACACCCAGACTACACCCCCAGACCTCCATACCCTAAAAATCCACCAAATTACCCCATGGGAAAGCCCACACTCCAACATGGAGACCCCAGCACACACACAATACTCTGTCCCAGGCAAAGTCCCAAACTGAGTTGCAACACTCCCAGACACCACACAAGGCAACACCCGATGTCACGTCCATTCAAATGCCAAATCTAAGCCTCTGCTCTCCTCTAACACCCTTAAACATCCCACAAACCACATCGATCTGAATCCTTTTGACCTAATCCTAAATAATAACTCTAACATTGACTCACATCCTAACCCTCAACTTCACCCTCAAACTGACACAAAGCTTAACTCTAAATGTAACCATAACAGTAAGCCTAAACTTAAACCTAAACCTTGTCCTAACCATAAAACAAAAGCTAATCTTAATGTTATCATTAACCTGAAATCTAACAAAAACCCTAACACTGATGACCTGACACTAAACCTAACACTAACCCTAACCATAACCCTTACCCTAACACTAATCCTAGGGCTAAACCAACCCCTACCTCTACAGTAACACCAACTCTAACCCTAACCTAAACCAAACATTAACCATAATCATAACCGTAACTGTGACCCTAACCATAACCCTAAACTTAACCCTGCCCCTACCACAACCCTAACGCTAACATTAACCATAACCATAACCCTAACTCTAATCCTAACATTAAACATAATCCTACCCTGACAGTAACACTAATCCTAAGGCTAAACCTAACACTAACCATAACCAATAACCATAACCCTAGCACTAATCCTAAGGTTAAACCTAACCTTACATCTACAGTAACAGAATCACAGAATCACAGAATCGCCAAGGTTGGAAAAGGTGAGAAAGCCCTAACACTACCACAGTCCTGCACCTAACCCTAACCCTAACCCTAACCCTAACCCTAACCCTAACCATAACCATAACCCTAACACTAACCCTAAGCCTAAATCCAACCCTACCCTTACGGAAACACTAGTTCTATTCCTATCCTAATCCTACCACAATCCTAACCCTACCCCTAACCTTTGTAGTGTGTCTTTGCAGTGTGCCCCATGTCTGTGGGGTGTCACTGTGTCCCCAAAGGTCCCCGATGCTGTCCCCAGTGGGGATGGCAGAGGAAAGCACAGTGGGAACACAGTGTGGTACCCAAAGTGTATGGTGACAGCTGGCTGGACGTGTTGGGGACCCTGTGTGACATCCCATGTGGGACAAAACATTGGAGCCATGTCCTGTGTTTGGCATCCTATGGGGGACAACGTGCAGGGCCACGAGCTGGCAGAACTTTTGGGACGGTGTGTGACACCAAGTGATGACAAACTGCAAAGAACAAACCAACAGGGACTACTTGCACAGCTCCATGTGTGCCACATTACTGGGGGCCCCAAGGTGCTACTTCCCATCTGGGCAGTGATTGCCACATCAGGAGGCGACATCACACCATCCTGTCCCAAAAGGGGAACTGATAGCAGCTCAATGCCACTCCCTTTCCCCACTGCAGTTTTGCTGTCCCCAAGCTGCTGCAGCCTCATGGCACCAATGGCGCTGGCCCTCATCGTAGGTGAGTGACAATGGGGACGTGGTGCCACGGGGGTTGGTGGTCCTGTGTGGGACCAGGACCGTGTCCCTTGCAGGTTGGTGGCTGGTGGCTGCGAGCAGAGCACAGCAACGTGAGTACGGGGACAGGGGGAGAATGGGGAGAGAGGGAGGGGAGCGTGGTCAGGGGGCCATCAGAAGGGGCACAGAAGGGTGTGCAGGGACAAGGCTGACTGCTGTGCCCTGTCCCAGTGCCCCGACCCTCCCTGTCGCTGCACCCCAGCCAGGGGGTGTCCCTGGGGGACACTGTCACCCTGCGGTGCCACCTGCCCCGGCCAGCTGCACGAGTTGATCTCTACAAGGAAGGATATTCGGGATTT
>NW_011107448.1:5379-9349 GCF_000146605.3 Meleagris gallopavo
GAGATCCACAATTGGGTGTCCCCGGCTTCATCCACGCTTGACAGTGTCCCTGCATCCTCTTCCTATGCAGGTGGTGGCTGGAGCTGGGAACACCCAAACAGCCAGACCACACAGCACCCAATGGGAGAGTCCCATGGGAACCTGGTGCTGGCGGTCTTGAGGGTCTGTGCTGCTGCCCTCGTCTTCAGCCTCGGCGTCTTCTTTGTCCTCAGTGCCCGTAACCTCTGGGTACGGAGAGATGGGAGCCCTGCAGGGGAAAAAGTGAAATAGATTTCATCTCTGATTCTGATCCCAAATGCCTCCTGCCTGCGCTTTGATCCCATATACATATCCTCAAGTCTCCTCCACCTTCTCTTCTACCCTCCATAAATCCCCATTACTCTCCCCTGCCGCCAGTTCCATCTTCTATCCGTCCCCACTCCACCTACCTCGGGACGCCCCAGTAACTCCCACCCAGCTCCACTCTCCATTTGGAGGCAGGTGCCTACTCCCAAATGCCCAAAGCCTTGCAGTTGCAGGTCAGTGTCTGGGTCCAAGGACCCTCCATCCCAAACTCCCCCCTCAAATCCCATGCCAGAACCTTATTACCTGCCCATGTGAACCCTAACTGACCCATAGTTCATGTGGTTACCCTAACATTATGTGCACCTCCCAGTAAGAATCGAGATTTATGGAACCCAAAATCTACATCATGGGGACCCACAAATGCTAATATTCACTCCAAAGATCCCAAGGAGACACCAAACCTAGCAATGGCACTCCCAAACTACATCTGTAGAGAACCCCAGATTCTGATCCATGCCAAATGCAATCTATGCTACCCACAGCACTCCAAACCCTGCATCCTGAACACCTCCAGACAGACTAAAGGGACTGCCAAAAAAACACCCATGCAGATCCCCATTTGATGAACCCCAAATATACATACACCAAGCCCCCTGAACTCATCTTTTAGGACACAAATGCAGATTTTATGCGCATTACGTTTCCCCACCTCAACCAGATTGAGGACCCCCATGGTGGCTCCCCACTCTTCCTTTTGTAGCTCAGATGCCCCTCAGCCACAGGAAGGGTCTGACATATATTGAGCTGTGACCTCCAAACCCCATTGTCTGCATTGAGATGGGTGTTGGAGAACTCTGCTGATGCCTCCCACAGTGCCTCGTTGTTACGGTGCACTGAGGGGAACATTTCCTGCTAGGGGCTCTATGGAGCTCTGTTCACTCCGCAGACTCCCCAAATCCCCAAATTCTATCACTCTCCAATTCTCACTGGTGCACCACAAATACTTCTCAATCACTCAAAATCCCCATTTAGTCATCTCTTGCCTCAACCCCCTCCTGATCTCCCCCAGATATTCCAACACACACTGGCACCCCACATTCTCACTGGTGAATCCCAAATTCCTTCTCAATCCCACCAAGTCCTCATCTCTAACCTCATAATCCTTCCTTGTCCCCCCTCCAATAACTTAACATTTTATCAGATCCCCAAATCCACCTCAAAACCCCACCACCATTCCTTTAGAAACCCAGATTCTTCCCAGTCCACTCCTCAACCCCACCACCAGCCTTGTGAGACCTTCACAACTGTGCCCATCCAGCCCTTCTATATACATCCCCATAGTTTCCCCTCCCCCACGTTCCATCCCCTATACATCACCAGTAGCCCCCCCAAGTGCCCCCTGCTTCCCCTGCTGTCCTGGTTTGAGTGTAGGATGGTGGCTGATGAGCAATTGTAACATTTCCGTGCTTAATATTATCACTGCTGTTATTTCTGTCTCGCTTTTTGGCCTAGTAAATCACTTTTATCTCCATCTCTTGAGTTATCATTTGTTCCTCTGACTTCCAATATCCATTCCCTATTAGCAGCGTTGCCCCATAGGGCTCCAGCCCTCTGTTCATCTTGGTGGCCCTCCTCTGGACGTGCTCCTGCAGCGCAATGTCCTCCTGGTGTTGGGGAGCCCAAATTGGAGGCAGTATTCCAGGTGGGGTCCAGGAGAGCAGAGCAGAGGGGCAGAATCACCTCCCTCGACCTGCTGGTCACGCTGCTCTTGGTGCAGCCCAATGTGCTGCCCTCTGAGTCAGAGACCACAGAGAGCTTTGCTCTCCTTTCATAGTCAGCAGGACACCCAGACAGCAATAACTTTGCTCCTCATCCTCACTAAGCCCAGTGCCAGTGCCACTGCCTGAGGAGACTCTCCACACACATTTGGAATCAGTTTCTCTAGCGAGATACCTTCCAGCTCGATGGCAAGGAGGTCTGTTTTGTGGTCATCCCCAGGCGTTGCCCATCCTTATTGTGATGTTCTGTTTTAATGAAAGGCTGAAGGGGGCGTTTGAGGGGCGGCTTTATCATCACGTCTTGATTTTCTATCTCCCATTTCCTGCCATGGGCAGTAGCAGACCACTTCCTAGCTCCTGTTCTATCG
The DNA here is from genome assembly GCF_000146605.3 of Meleagris gallopavo. NCBI lineage: Eukaryota > Metazoa > Chordata > Aves > Galliformes > Phasianidae > Meleagris > Meleagris gallopavo. Next base: position 7,811 of record NW_011107448.1, read on the forward strand.
CTGGGCTGACACACTCAGCCACCACATCCTCCCCCTCCAGGTCAGCAGCTGCTATCTGTAATTGATGATCTCTCACAGAAGCCTCACGCAGATGGTTCTGCCAACTGTGCTGTGTCTGCATGCAAGCACACCTTTGGCTCGACTTGCAGTTCAGCTTGCAAACTCCTTATCAGCTCTCTTAATGACACAGCGAGGGTCTGACATATGTTCAGCTGCAAGCTGCAAACCTTCCGCCCCAGACCCATGGTGCCTCCAGTGCCTCCCAGCACCTCTTTGTCTGCTCCAGGGTGAGCTCTTGAGGAACCCCGCTGATGGCCCCTTCCACCACCACTGCCTCATTGTTATGGTACAGAATTGAATGACCCCAGATCCCCTTCTTGGGACTGCCTGATGTTCTGTTCCAACACCCATTGCCCATATTCTCTCAAATCCAATACCCTTAAATCCCCACTGCTGTACTCCAAACACTTCCCAGTCCAACCAATTTGCAGAATGCTCCTCTCCGACACCCAAACCCTTCCCTATGCCACTCCAGCACCTTAACATCCTCCGTGAACACCAAATCCAAAAGTCTGTCCCTTTATTTATTACATCCCCATTAGATATCCACAGGCTGTTTGGCATCCCATGGCATCCGATGCGAGGACACACACTGGCAGCCTTTTTGTGACAGCATGAGACACGGGAGGAGTGACAGCGTGTGTGGGGCAACCTAATGGTTTCAGTGTGGGCCAACACAACATGGGAACCACAAAAACCACACAAGGAGGTGATGTCATGGCTTCCTGTCCCAAGGGGAAAAGAGAGTGAATCTCCAGCCACTCCCTGTCCCAGCTGCAGGGAGCAGCATAGGGTGAGCGGGTGCAGCTCGGGGATGGGTTGGGAATCAATGAGTGGAGGTGAACAACTGTGTTTTGCAAATACACTCCATAGATGTACACACAGATGTACTGCTTGTGCAACGCCATGCCTTTGTGCATGTGTGTGTGATGCCATGTCTGTAAACCTGTGTGTGAACACAACAATGCGCGTGTGTGTCCTTAGCAGGTACACACCGTATTGGTGTAACACGTGTGCTCCTTCACTGCAAAAACATTTCCTTAGAGTTGATCCATGTCTGTGCCACATGTGTGCTCCACTGTGCCTGTGTGTCCATAGCACATCCAGTGCCTGGGGGGGTGTCACTGAGTCCCCAAAGGTCCCTGCTGCTGCCCCCAGTGGGGATGGTGGAGGAAAGCACAGTGGGGGCAGAGCATGGTACCCAAAGTGCGTGGTGACAGCTGGCTGGATGTGCTGGGGACCACAAGTGACATCCCATGTGGGACAAACCACTGGAGCCACGTGTGCTATGGTTGGCATCCCATGGGGGACACCTCACAAGGCCATGTGCTGGCAGAACTTTGGTGACAGTGTGTGACACTCGAGGGGTGATCGCCTGCGTGGGACACCACAGCAAAGACTGTGCAGTGCAGTGACCCTATCGGGAAGCCAGAATTGTCAACACAAATGGGGGGAAAATTTGTCAGAATGTGGTGACGT
>NW_011107449.1:0-1291 GCF_000146605.3 Meleagris gallopavo
TCCTCCACAGAGCATCCCTGTGCCCATCAGCCCAGCTTCGGGTCCATCCCGAATGCTCCACAGGGAGCAGAGCAGCAGCACCGCAAGGGCGGAAGGAAGAAAGAGCCAAGGCAGGAAAACTCCTTCCCCATCATATTTACTGAACTGCTCTGAGTTATGACTGGAGGCCAAGATCTGGCTTCAGGCGATTGCCTAAATCATTTAGGAGCTGACAAGGTAGGGAGGGGGGAAAATGTTCTTGTAATTCTTCAGTCTGAGGTACATTAAGGAGCCATAAGCCATGTCGAGAGCTTGAATTACATTAGAGAGATTATCCTGTTACAGTTCATAATCCTGGATAATATACCATCCCGCAGCACACCTGCCAATGATAAATCTCGCCCCGTAATGGGGCAGCCGTGACCCCAGCGGTCCCGGAGCCCTCTTGGCACGGAGCAGCAGCACCATGCAGACAGATGGAGTCGGGAGGGAGCGCACAGCAATAACAGCCTGGCAGCACTGTGGGGGAAATTCATGGCTGGGAGCTCCACACGGTCCTCGCTGAGCCACGGCAGGGAAAGGACACCGTGGACACCCATAAGGGATGAGGACGTGCCCCAAAGAAAGGCTGAAGAACACGGAGCCAGAGGGAGAGCAGCATACAGCCAGGGCAGGGCTTCTCTTCGAAGGTGGGGATTGCTGGCACAAAGCATCACATGTCAGGGAGAAATGGGGAGGGATGGGGCTCAGCCCCAAAGGGACGAGGGACAAGATGAGCTGGAGCAAAGAGCCCATCCCTTTGGAGCAGGTACCACAAGCAAAGCTGCCTCAGCCCCTTGGGAAAGCAGATCGGCTGGGGAGGAGCTGGGACGTGCAGCCCAGAGACCCCAGGATGGTGTGTGCAGCTCCCTGCCCACGCCCTGGGAAAAGCCCAGTACTCTCCACAGCACAATCCTCCCTGTAGCATCCCGTAAGGGGCCAGCAAGCACCAGGCCTCCCCTCCAAACCCTGCAAACTGCACCCATCCAGCTGCAAACTGCACCCAACCACCCACCAAGCACAGAGGTGGCACTGATGTACACTGACACCCCAAATACAGGGGATGGGACCGTGCCCACCTGCTGCTGGACGTCCCATCTGCCGTTCCCTCCTGCCCCTCTCCAGCGCTGCTGCCCGCTCCCCGTGCCCTTGATCTACTCTCTAACAGCTCACAGTCTGATCCGTGCCCATGCACCACTGCAAATGGGAAATCCCTCATGCATCCCTTCCCCAGCACCCATCACCTGCCCAGCCCCAGCTCCTGGCTCTGCAC
>NW_011107450.1:0-1506 GCF_000146605.3 Meleagris gallopavo
TCTCAAATATTGGCAGAGCTACTGTGCCCTATCTTGATTTCCTGTCAAAGTTCACTAAAGATGTTGGAGGTAGCAGCATGCTAAAAAAACTAAACTTTCTATGTTACACAGCCAAATTACTCCTAAATTGTAATCATGAATCTAACTCTGATAGCAGAATCTAGCTGCTGATGTGAGCTTCTAGTAAGATAGTCATACAATAAATTCTTTTCCAAAAATGCTTCTCCTATATATTTAATTGATGTAATTGCTGTAGGAATATTGACTAATTGCCAAAGGGAAGGGACAAGTCTCTTAAGCAACAGATCTGCTATTGGAAAAATATGAATCTTTAAGACTATCTCTTCACTGAATTAACACTGCAAATTACTCTATATGAAAGAAATTATAACCAATGCAGTTTCATAAGGATTCAAAAGCATGCTGCTAACGTTGATGCCTTTAAGGGAAAGACTGAAGCCAAGATAAGGGAGTCAGAATGTTGAAATGTTTCAGAATTCAGTTCCTTAGGATTAAATAGCTCACGTTTTTCTTTGTTTGCAGTGCAATTAATTTTTCAACAGTAAAATTAAGATGCCAACTCTGTGTGACCTAGGATTAAGTCTGGGTTCTTCACTTTTAATGGAAGATGATACTTGAGAAGTAAAATGGAAAATAGATCTGCACTTTACATAAAAATAATAATTATAAAAAACAAAGTTGTGCTCTCACAGCAGCACATATATTTAGTGAAGCACTAAATATTTTTTCACCACCACACTTTCTACCCCTCCCTGTTCCTTCCAGTGAAATATAAAGGTTGTAATTTTGAAAGGGGATCTGCAGGGAAGTTCTTTTTCCTTCAGTTTGTACTGTGGGTTTGTATGATCTGGGCTTCAAAAAATATGCTGTACATTCCAGTCCAACTTTGTTCCCAGCAAGTGCAAAGCTAAGAAAACTCTCAGACAAAGAGAGAATGAAGGAGTGTAATACTGGGGATACAAAAATTTGAAAGGAGGCAAGAGGAAGAAGAGGAGCAGCAAAAGAAAAGCAGAAAAAGGGAGGGACTCTCTCCCAGTGAGACAGGAGAGCTTAAAAATTCTAATTAATTAGTGAAAACTAATTAAATAACAAATGAAGGATCTTTCCTGGAATAAAAGGTTAATCTTTTCTTTATTACATGGAATATAATAAAATGGTAAAGCTTTTTATACACTCGGGGTTGGATTTTCCTCCAACGTTCAAGGGGAATGTTACTCTTGATTTCCTTTTAAACTCGCTAAAATGTGGAAAATAGGGGCCATCCTTTGAAGCTCTTGTCTTTTGACCAGTTCGTTGATTAGGGATCTTTTCTGAAACAGTGCAGCATGGGGAAGCAAAGGTAATGGTGGAATTGAGTGCTGTTAGAAATAGACATCTGCACGTCCACCACTGGAGGGCAGTACAGGTGCTGTTTTCCAAAAGTTTTTCTAAGAGGGATTCTGAGAACGACTTTATCCCCTTGTTTAAAAATCTGCCTATTCCACT
>NW_011107451.1:0-872 GCF_000146605.3 Meleagris gallopavo
TTTAAAGCCCCAACCTCCCCCTGCACCCAAAGCCCTAATCTTTTTTATCTGGGAAAAGAAAGAGAAATAGAGAGGAAGAATATTTTCCTGATAGGCTTGTAGAGTTAGAAATCATAAACAGTAAAGAAATCTACATGCTGAGGTTCCAACAGAAACAGAGACTTGGCTGACTTCTGTAATCTGAACTTTGCATTAATTAAGTGTTTTGAATTTGATTAGAATAAATTAGCCATCTGTTTGGTCCAGCATTTGCCCCTTTCCAGCCATTTTAGAAAGCATATCCAAGATGAGACTCCACTTTCCTAATGAAGAATGAGAGATGAGAGAGGAGGATGGGGAGTCAAGAACGGAAAGAGAAATGGGGACCAAACAGAAAAAACAGATGCTATCTGCCTACTTTCTGCACTTGGCCTGTCTGCCATACTCCGTATCTATCTTACATTGTGGGAGTTATCCTGATGACATTGCCATCTTAATCCTAAATTCACATATTTTACACATGTATTTTTTTGGAACATAATTATTTTATGAAACCAAGAAACATCAAATAAACATGGTAACAATTATCGGTGCTTTGTTCCTGCTTTTGTTGGATCTCTGAGAGTCACTTGACAACCCAGACGAGGGCTACTCCTGCAATGTTTGAAGAACCAGTTCAGCCATGGGTTGATGTCAGCCACGCTAATCAAAGCTCTTTCACTTGATAACTGTGTTCATATGTTGCACTGCACCACTGAGGCATGCGTGGCAAGCTCCGCAGGACACATAGCCCATTTGATATCAGCTTTATTTCTAGACAATTATTTTGAAGCTATGAACTCAAGCTCTGATGTCACTCTGACTTCTCAAAATCAGATTCACTCATTCATAAA
>NW_011107452.1:0-851 GCF_000146605.3 Meleagris gallopavo
GTGTCTCTGTTCATTGCAGAGGAGCTGAACTAGATAACCTTCAGAAGTCCCTTCCAACTCAAACAATTGTATGATTCTAAGCCTTTGTGTTTCTCCCTCATTTCTTTTTGCCATAAATTGCACTGTATTCAATCCTTCAAGTGATTTGATGGTAGCCAATGGAATGGTGAACAAATTCCATCTTGATGAGGGAGTAGACTGGAATGAAAGTCACTGGCAAAGTGACAAAGGAAAGAAAAGGCTTTTGCTTTTGTGAAAGACTCTTTACACGGTTGCTGTAGACTACTCATTCCCTTACACAAAAATACCTTTCTTATAACTTCTTGAAATATCAGTGGTGTAATTACAGGCAGGAATTCTACCCTCTGTCATCTTTCTCTTCCCCTTCTCTCACACAAAAACAACATTTTCTTCCTGCTTCGCCCTGGCCCACTGTCACTGCCCCTTCTCCTGGGGATGGGTGCTCAGCCATCACTCCCCCAGCTGACGAGCATGGCAGTGCTGCAGAGTCATCCCACGCTTCTGACTCCCCTTGCTCCCCGACGCCTCTCACTAGATTATCACAACTTGACATTATTGTAGCAGTGTTTTGGAAACAGAAGATAGGATGCATTTAATTGTACATCATAGTTTGTAAGCTGTGAGGCCGACAGCTTGTTTTTAATAACCAAACACTTGGTGATCATCAAACAAACCTTTTGAGTTGAACGGATGAAGTGCCAGCCAGGAGAAGCACAGTGATGCAAAAAAATGAGCCGTGCAAACACAGCTGAAACAACCAGTCACCAGCCTCAAGGGCGAGGAACACAGACTGTTCAAGTCAAGCAGCCAAAGCACACCTTTCAGCTGAG
>NW_011107453.1:0-645 GCF_000146605.3 Meleagris gallopavo
ATTCCTCTCAGCTAGAGTCTCAGAGACACTTTCCTCAGTAAGAGGACTAGACTTGGGAACTTCTCAACTTCTTTCACCATTTGGACAAACACACTCTACAAACACACATACTTATCAATAGCCTTGTAAAATAAACTGAGTCACTGTTCTCACATCAGTGTCTATGGATTCAATGCATGAATTATACTGAACAGGCTATCTGGTGGGCCGCATGGATATTTTTAAATTCTGGAAGGACATATTTTTAACCACTTACCACTTAGTGTAATTCGTTTCATTTTGGTGGTAAAATTTTTGCACCCCATCAGCTCTAAGCACCGTCATTAAAGATTGTTTCATGGCATTCCTCAGTTAATTCTTCCTATCAGAAACAAGCAGACAGTCTTAGTTTACTTCCCTACTATTCCTGATATCAGCTGGACCAAGGACCTGCTAACCAGGAAGCATTTCCTTTCACTTCATTCATATCATTCATATATTGCCTAACACTCAACACTCAAAGCAAAGAAACAGGACTTCTAAACCTCCAAATATCAGCAGCTGATGGTGCGACAATAACCAAGTCATTTAGTCATGTCATTCCTTCCATGAGAAAGACTGAGAAAAAAAAATCCACAAAAGGGATTGTGATGTATAAAACCTTGA
>NW_011107454.1:0-570 GCF_000146605.3 Meleagris gallopavo
CAGGTGCTTGTCCCTGCTCTCCTGTGGGGGTGGCTTGTGGGGTCTAAGTCTCCCTGCTGGTCCCCAGACCTGCTCCAGCTGGGACTCTGCTCTTCTGAGAGCAAAGCCTTTCCAGCCTCGCTGCTGCTCACTGCCCCCAGACACAGCTTCACTTTCTGCACACTCACCACAACATCAAACTCACCGGTTGCCCAAAATCATTGTATTCTGCTTTAAAGCAAAGCTTGTCTAAACACTGACATTTGTTTTTTTCTCCCTTTTCTTCCCCACTCCATTGTTTCTGAAGCCAGCTTGACAAGAATTGCTTTTCCTCAAAGGGTTCATATTTCACTGTAGGTAATTTAATCCAATTAATGCTGATGAAAAAACCCTTAATGCCAAGCCATATTCAGCAGACGTGCACTAATACACTTTGAACTGTTAATTCTTTTTAGATGAAGTCACTGCCTCAAAGCATATTTCTAGATTACTTATAAATTATGAGTGCAAATGGGACAACTTCCTGGCATTTTTGCAGTCACATAATAACATCTATGCTGTTTAATCAACAATCTATCCATCTGACCAAAG
>NW_011107455.1:0-1209 GCF_000146605.3 Meleagris gallopavo
GCTCCCTTTGCCGATTCCCTCGAATGGAAGGGAAGCTTTCCTCTACCCTCCTTCTCTGTAACCTTTCAACGTTACCTGTTTTCAAGTTGTCCGAGGAAAAACGGATCGTTTTTCTTCCCTCTTTGTGGCACCTCCGGCTCTGGGGATCCCCTGAGCTCCTGGAAGCCCCTCAGTTCCGTCCGACCCCCCCTTTGCTCCGGGAGGTGCCATCGCCCCGCTGCTATTACAGCTATTACAGCTCCTCCTCTCCCGAGGGCTGATCAGGGAACGGATTTCTCCTTCGCAAAGGCAGCAGCTTCGGTTTACCTCCGTCATCGGGATTATGAAAAGCGAGCCCAAAGCGAGGACCCCACTTTACGGTGAGGAGGGGTCCCGCTGCAGTGCGACATCACCTATTTTGCTATCGCTGCTCAAGGAGATCCTGTAAACAGATTTACCGCCAGCACTCAATAACCTCTTCTTCCCCCAACCCCAGAAATCGCGGCTTTCCTCTCGGATTGCTGACGGAACAGGAGCTGAGAAGGATTTCCGTGTCTGCAGGGTGGATTTGGAACCCGGACCTCACCAGAAGGAGCAGAAGAGGTAAAGCTGCCCCTCATCTCCAGGCACCTCTGGCGCTCGGGGGTTCCCACAAAGTGCCATTACTTCAAGGAGAGCTTTGGTTGCAAACGACTCAGGGGAGAGCACTTCAGTGTCTCACCTGTGCCTTATTTTGCTTTCATTTCCTCCCCCATACCCGGTAATGTTATCCTGGAGAAACCTATGGGAGGGGTTAAATCCTTGAGATCCTGGAGGTGAAGGGAGGGGAGAAACCTGATGGGAGAAACCCCAAACTTTCCCCCATAGAATCGTTCACAACCTCAAGAAACCTTACAAGAAATGAAATAATGCATTTCCCAGCAACATTTCCTGATCTGATGTAAATCCTTTCACCTCTTAATTTCGAGGCAATCTCTCCATCTTCTCGTCCTCCAGTAAAAAGAATCCATTTTCATTCCCTAATTATCAAGCAATCAGGATGTAAAAAGAAAAAAAAAAAAGCAGATTACAGCATAATAATAATTAAAAAAAAAAAAAAGACAACAGCTGCATGATTAAAATTGAAATGATCTTTCCTTGCTCCCAAAGTCCAGCTCACTCAGAAGCATTTCTCAGTGCCTCTTTGCTTGGTGTCAGTGCAGTGTTTGGAGCTGTCTATTCACCACCATT
>NW_011107456.1:0-683 GCF_000146605.3 Meleagris gallopavo
CATAGACTTTAACCATCTAGCACATATGTAGGCAGGGAAGTGTCCTGATCAAATAGGTGTACATGTCCGAGTACACCTTAATTACTGATTTTTCATACAATGAATTTTACAAGCACTCAACATCTGTCATTGTGTGTTTAAGCACATTTTCAGGCTGCCCAGATAGGAATCCATCCTAGTGGCCACAGTGTGAGATAAGGTAGCAGTGTGTCCTTCTCTGCAAGTTTTTTGCAGTCTTTTGGAGTAAGTCTCACTGCTCCTCAGTTTGTCCCCTCAACTGGGCTTCCGGCTTTGGGTGACATCCAGGAAATTGGAACTCCGCAAGAATAGGCAATGAGAGAAAGGACCAAAACACCTGGTCCATCCAAAAGGGCTGACAGGACAACTGGAGGCTGCAGGTGAGCAACTTGATCCTGGGAATGAGGAAAATGCATACAGGACAACACAGGATTAGGAAGCTAATAGCTGGGCACTGCCTACAGCTAGACTCCCTTAAAAGGGAGGTTGTAAAGAAAGAAAGAATAAAAGAACAAGAAATTAGGTGGGGGATTATCAAAGATCACAGCATACTCTTGCAGTAATATGAGCTGTTTGTATCCATCTCTGCTACTTGGTAAAAACAACAACCAACACCGAGCAACTGGCAGATAGCACAGCAGTAGGATGCCTTGACCTGACTGCTT
>NW_011107457.1:0-584 GCF_000146605.3 Meleagris gallopavo
GAGGTAGTGGTCATATTGCTGCTGTTGTAATGAAAGCAACAGCTCTGCATGTTAATGCCTAGACAATATTCTGTTGTAGCACCATGCACGAACTAAATTAATGTTATGAGCAATTTCTTACCAGTGCTCTGGTTTACATAGTGAATAAAGAGTGGGTATAAGAAATTTTTAAAGATCTGTGCGTTATAGTCTACGTTCACATTAAAATGTCATGATCAGATCAGCTGAAGATATATATGCATGTGTATGTACAGGTATGTAGGTGATGAAGTACGTGAAATAGATGTCTTATTCTAAGCATACTGCATTCCAGCTAGGCTTTGACTTCATATTAAGCTGTAGATGAAATGGCATACTCATTTCTGTCTTCCTGCTCTTTCTCAGTACTGTCTAGGCACCCACAATAACTGAATGCTTGAAACAAACATTGGACATATTTATTCAGCTGAATTGTGTCCACAATTAATGTTTTTCTACAGAATATTTCAAATTGAATATTAGAAAATGAGGACTCATTGACATTTACATAAACAAATCATATTCCTTTTGACAGGAGGTCAGGGGTCAGTCTCTTTCTGGAGTTT
>NW_011107458.1:0-896 GCF_000146605.3 Meleagris gallopavo
AAGTCTTTTGCTGGATGGTTCAATGCACAGTTTTCATGTCTTTTTTTTCTTTTCCTGTATGAAAATCAAGCTTTTTGCATAATTAACAAAAACACAAAGATATTTACATTTTAAATCCAATCCTTCACCTTCTGATTTTGAAGTGAGTTAACCTGTATCTTGCATATTTTAAAAAAATGTCCAGAAAAAAGCTTAGATTTGTAATTCAGAATCTGTACTCTGTAAAAATACTTCCCTTGAACATGAAGTCAGTGCTGACCTCTTCAGGTCGTTTGTGAATAATAAAATTCTTCTAAAGAAATCTTAATAAATAAGAACTGAAGGATAACACGGAAAGAAGAAATACATTACCCCTGTATTGTAAAGTGTCGCCATTTTAAAGCATAGCATAGGTTGAAGAAAAACAGATATGTGTATATCAAAATGCATTTTCATTATATACCTATAGAACACAAAGTTCTGTCTCTGCTAAAGGCAATACAGTCTCTCTGGCTTTATTTGTACTGCTATTGTATATAGGTTTCCTAAAGTACAGTTATACCTATAGAGGTGAATTTTAATGTATAAGTATGTGCTATGTTTCATACGGCAGTAGGATAAGCATTTGAAAAATGTTATGATAATGATTTTAAATAAATCATACATCACTTACAGCGTGTTTGATTCTAAACATAGAAAATTAGATTGTATTTGAAGTGGATGCTGTTGCAATATGACTCAAGTCTCTTTCAAATGTCAAGAAGGTCCTCCCCACTTTCATCACTCTCCACAGTTAATTGTCTTGTCCACCATTTCTTGACTTCAGATCCACAAGAAGCAGCATCAGACATGGGATTCATTTTGCATCCAATAGATTTCACTGTTAAACATCCACCAGAGCGCAGGTTGACTGAAGA
>NW_011107459.1:0-605 GCF_000146605.3 Meleagris gallopavo
AACAGTAACTAAAGTAGAGCACCTCAGAGCTGAGAAGGAAGCAAGCAGATGAAAAAGAGGTGAGAGGGAGGTGCTGAGATTTGCATCATACCTCCCTGAAAGTAGTGGGAATTTCAAGATTACAATAATTCCAGTGATTTCTTCTTTTCCCCCACCAATGCAAATCTATTGCATATGCCTTCTGTAGCGTTATTCTCACGACCAGAATTAGTCCTCACTCCCACCAACCTCATCTTTGCTATTTGGGGCTTTGTGACTATTACAGCCTCACAGAACTCTTTATTGCAGAGGATGCATTTGGCAGCGTGACCAAGTTGTACCCTACACACATCACCCTCTTGTCTCACATTTGTTTTTTTGTTTTTAAATGGCAAGATGCATTTCTTTCATTTGACAGAGCTGTTCAGTGAATGCTACAGCAACAGTGAGGAGAGAGCATTTTCTCTGTTGGTGAGGAGAAGTCAGTACTGGAGCAAAACCACCTGCCTGCACCTGGCTACAGAAGCAGATGCAAAATCTTTCTTTGCACACGATGGAGTCCAGGTAACATCTACTGGCACTTCCCTACCATCTCCACTCTCTAGTGCCTCTAAGCGTGATGACAC
>NW_011107460.1:0-503 GCF_000146605.3 Meleagris gallopavo
CTTGGGGAAAAAACAAAACCAACCAACCAACCAAACAAAAAACATATCAAATAAATCAGAGATATTTTTTTCAACAAAGTTCAAATTCATACCAGTTATTAAATTCTGTTGCTTTTTCTTGTTGTAGGTGAGTTTCTTTTTGAAGTATGTAATATTGATGAAATTCTCTGATTTTTTTTTCTTTCGTTTAATTAAAACATTTATAAAATTCCCTTTTTATCTCTTTCCCATTCCTCTCTAGAGCAGAAACTTATGGCTAGGAATCAAGAGCAAAGTGTAGACAAATGAGTGATGCCAGGGCTTAAACCAAAGTCTTCATGAACAGATTGTCTAACAGACTGGAGTAATAATCTTCAGAGCCACCACGCTGGCTTGCAGATTGCTCTTTTAAGTGCCTTTGATTATTATGGTTATTTGGCAGCAGATCTTAGGTTGGAGTTTGGGCTTCAGAACCCAGCTGTACTACCTGAGACTAATTGAATTCTCCTGCATGGGGAGGATGA
>NW_011107461.1:0-492 GCF_000146605.3 Meleagris gallopavo
TGAAACTAGATGATCTTCGAGGTCTTTTTCAACCCAGGCCATTCTATGTTTCTATGACTGTTGTAATAATGATTGTCATTGCCCTTCCCCAGTCTCTTTAAGTTAATAGGAGTGGAATACTGGATTACCAAGTGTTGATACTGATATCATAGAATTTTAGGGTTTGGAAGGGACCTCCAGAGATCACCAAGTCCAACCCACAATGTATGGGTCCATTATCTCATACTCTTCAATGTTTTGTCCTTCCAGACCCCTGCTTATTATGGAATATCTCTGTTCTCATTTTAGAGAGAGACTTATATGTGATCTTCAGGCCTAAACCTGACATAAAGCTTAATTCTGTGTTCTAACAATGTATACAAATTGTTTGAGCACAGTCATGAGTACAACAAAAATAGGCTAACCCTACCCAGTTTCCTGGCACCCAGATGGCATGTGGATGGATACAACCCTGAGAGGATGTACATGTTCGGATTGAGACTGCCAGTTATA
>NW_011107462.1:0-548 GCF_000146605.3 Meleagris gallopavo
GTGAAGATGTTGTCCTCCTTCTCAGCGTCTAAGCAATGGGAACAATATTGAGTTCCTCATGAGATGGATGGGAGCATCCTATGTAGATGTCCGTTTTCTCTGCAAGTGCTGTGCTCACACCAATGAGAGCAATTCTGATATGGAGACATCCTGGTACCCATCAGTCCTGGGGGAAGAGATGCCTGGAGCCATCTGTGTTTCTTCTTCTGGGAACTAAGGATGGGCCTCTTCCTCAAGGTCCTGCCAGGTGTGGACCTATCAATAAATAGCCCATGTCCACAAGGGAACAGAAACAGGTGGAGTTTGGTGGCCAAGCCAAAAACCAATACTATTTCAAGTGTATGATCCTGAATGCTCAGACATCTCACAGAACCATAGAATATCCCAAGTTGGAAGGGACCCGTAAGGATCATCGTGTCCATTCAATCAAAACTGGCTTTTCAGTACCTCATCTAGAAGAAGTGATGGTGCTGGGTTAGAGGTTGTTGTTTTTTTTTTGTTGTTGTTTGCTTCATTTTCCGTTAGTAATTTTTGAGATTTTCCATAGG
>NW_011107463.1:0-801 GCF_000146605.3 Meleagris gallopavo
CACAGAGTCAAGGACTCTCTTTTTTCCATTCTGCCCCCCAAGCAAGTATGTGGGGGGTGAGTAGGAGGTTGGGAGGGGCACAGATGGGACAGATGTCCCAAACTGACAAAGTGGGATGTCGTGCCCCTCAACAAACTGGGAAGCAGTTTGCCAGGGCTTTAGCTTGCTCAGGGATTTGCTGGGTACCAAATAGCTGGAGATGAGTGACTGATTTTTGAATCATTTCTTTTGCTTTGCTTTGCTTTGTCTTTTTGTCCAGAAAGAAACATACAGATCACCAGATAGTGGAGTGTGGAATTTATGGTGAAAGCAGTATGTTTACAAAACATTGTTATCTTAAGGTTCCTGAAAAAAGGCATATCTGTAATCAAGCATACTGTTAGAAAATAGTGCAGATATCAAAATGTTTAGCATGACATTACAGTATTTTGTAGCACAGTAGCTATAAAGCACACCTCTATTGTCAGTCTGAAGTCCAGGACACAATCTACAGACAGAGCTTTCACATCTGTGCTATGTTTTACTGCCTGGTTTCCAAGTAACCTTTGTAAAGAGGAAGACACATTATCTGTCTTTTCGTAATACTTGCGATCGTTGGCAAAAAAAAGTTTAGCAAGGTCACTTCTGACAGTTTTAGTTTACTTAGACAAAATTGCAGATTATATTTAGTAATGGGATTGTGCAAAACCAAAATCAAAACCAAAAAGATTTGTGGTAGAAATAGTTATTTTCTGGATTTTAAGCTGGAAACAAGTGTGTGTAATGAACAGAGGTGAAAAAAGTAGAATCATAGAATCACCA
>NW_011107464.1:0-577 GCF_000146605.3 Meleagris gallopavo
TCACTGTCTAACAGGCACACAGAGAGGCTGAGCATGAGCCCACAGAAATCAGTGAAATCAGTGAGGATTTTTCTACAAATTTCAGTGCAATCTGATCTGACCTGAAGGAGGCAAAGGTCCCATGGAAGAACAGAATGAGATTAAGCAGGGGTTGGTAGTGTGACGCACAGCAATGGGGTAAAGTTTGAGCATGGTGCAACTCCATGGCTAGATTCATTGTCCTTTGTCTACCAGTTATTTTGTTTGAAAAGTAAAATGCTCTGATCTGAGCAAAATAAAACTCTGAGAGATAAACAGACTGTAAGTCTATACATTCTGCCAAGAGTATTATGTGAAGAATTTTCCTCAAAACATTGTCCTTCTATGTATACACGGATATAGTGTCAAAACAGAGAATCTGTATCAGCAAAAAAAAGACAACATTGTACTTGTGCACTGTGAAGAAAAGAAATAAAAACTGGTTTTCATGAATTAATAACAAATTGCTGATGCAGTCTCAATCCAAATCTCAGCTTCCCTGTCTACCACAAAAACACTAGATTGCTTTAGATTGCTTTTGTTTGTTTAAATTAAGGTA
>NW_011107465.1:0-375 GCF_000146605.3 Meleagris gallopavo
AAAAAAAGCTCATCAGAAAATGGGGGAAAAGCCTTTGGAGCACTGTGAACATCGATCGGAGGGGAGGAAGGCAGTGTTCCGCTCTCGGTGCCAACAGGGAGGTGCCGGCTGCTGGCTGACCCCGCAGTGCCGTGAAGCAGACTTTGTCCCCATCGCGGTGCGGCGGGGCACAGCCTGGCTCGGCGCTCACTCTTTTTTCCTGGGCTGATTTCAAAACCAGAGAGCTGCAGCGCGATCCAGCCGGGCGCGGAGATTACAGCAGGAATCAGGTTAAACCCCGGTTATGGGATGCGCGCCGGGGTACGGCGGTGGCACGGCACAGCCCCAGCTGCTTGCGAGTGGCTGTGAATTCATGCCGTGCACTTGGAAATAGCT
>NW_011107466.1:0-360 GCF_000146605.3 Meleagris gallopavo
GATGAAAAGAGAGGCTTGGAAAGTCTAAGCTTCAGGTATTCCACACACGCACGACTTGAAGTGAGATCTTTGTAATTCTTCATATTTCAGAAGGTTTGCAGGGAAGTGGGAGGAAGGTTAATTTATTCCTTTAGTTTATTTTCAGAATTGCTTCATAGGTCAGTGGTAGAAATGCATGCTCACAGCCCACTAGTTGGGTAAGAATCTAACGTGCAAGTAGGAAAGCAGCTTAGAGAACAATTGTATGAAAAATGTAATAGCTTGATGTCCTCCATCTTTCTGTGGAGGCAATACGCACAAAAATCAGCCACTAAAAATTATTTTCTTTTGTTTTTCTTTTGTAATACCAGCTTAATGATA
>NW_011107467.1:0-640 GCF_000146605.3 Meleagris gallopavo
TGCACCCAAGACTAATTTTATTGTACACAAGCTCAATAATGTAGCATGTTATCTGAGTTAGTTACTCAGCAAGACTATTAGAATCCAAGATTCATACCTTTCAGAAAAATTGTATTTAAAATTAATCTTTCATTAAAGATACACAAATAAATATTGCACTTTGACAGCCAAGTATTATTTCCACGCTTATGATATGAACCAACACCTAGCATTCATCAATCTTGATGGCATCCCAGTGGCTTTCATTAAATTATCTAGGAATGGTTTTTTTTAGGGAAAAACATCTGCATTTATCCCTCATTGGCAGTATTTGGTTCTCCATTTTGTGTGACAATCCTGGTCTCTAAGCACTTGTAAATTACAGACCACTCCCTTACTGGGGCACTATAAAAGCAAATACTCAAACACCTTACTCTCAACTATTCTTGGGTTGAGAGTCTCATTGGTAGAGCCAATGAACTGGTGGGATTTCCATCCTACCACAGGTTTAGGCTTCACATAGGTGGTTCTTTCACAAATCCTTGTGTGGGATCTGCCAGACTGATGGCAGAACCAAAGTCTTCTGTGCTTTAACACTAATATCTCAACCACTCTGAGCTGAAATCCAACCCAAGGCAGACTCCGGGTCAGATGCAAAGGT
>NW_011107468.1:0-443 GCF_000146605.3 Meleagris gallopavo
AGCATGTGGAATGAGCCAATGCAAATCTGGAGTTCAGTCAGGCATCACCGGGTGCCTGCAACATGCATGCAGGTGCATATCTAATACAACAGAAAAATATATAAGCCCTAATGAAATCTGTAAAGAAGCTAATGGAAGTCATTAGCAGAGTCCAACAAATCTGTTAACCTCAGTCTTTTCAGACACCGCATGGCCCACACATTCCACATCAGTCTCTAGAGCTCATTTTCTATCTCATTCTCACTCTCACTTTGAGAGTTCACACTACTGTATTCCTGTAAAAGCATAACTTGGTCCTCAGCGGAATATATGAAGATCTTCATGGTTCAGTGTATGCACTCTGTACTAAGAGCTCACAGTCACCCTTGCTTCTTACCAGAAATTTTAAGTCTCTGTTCTGATACATAAATCTTTAAGTAGTTTACAGAGTAATTCTCTTCATC
>NW_011107469.1:0-718 GCF_000146605.3 Meleagris gallopavo
CCTCAAACAGATACAAGGCAATATGGCCCCTAATGCATCTAAACAGCTGTTATGAAATTGGTAATGGAAAGTGTTGTTGCGGTGGGTGTGGTAAGAGCTACGCCCACATTCCTGAGCAATAAAAACACAAATAAACATCCCAGACCCTACATGATGTAAACTGCTTTTAAATATCACTGTTCAGTCTGTGTTGTATGAGGAGAGCTTCTTGCACCGTGCTTTGCTAACAGGATTGCAGTTGGCTAGGTAAAAATCTGAGTGACAGTGTACAGCAGTGATGCCTTAATGTGGGGTAGGGTGCAAGTAATGCTTCTCTAGATGTTTTTATTTAATTAACCACTTCCTGGAATTTCTGGAAAGCAACGTTTCCAGCACCATCTCCTGTTTGCCGTGCCTTCCCACTCTCTGGCCGTGAAGCGCAGACTCGGATGTAGGTGTTGCATACAGTACCCTGTCACCTTAGCATTGCCCCTTGCTTAGCCCAGGTTGGGATTGCAGTAGGGAGGAGACATAAAGGCACTTGTGATGACAGCCCTTTTTTCCTCTCCCATAGTCGGTCACAGAAGACTCATGAAATGGCTCTTCAGTTTCATCCTATTCGCGCTTTTTTAATCACACAGAAATAAACCCAACTTTTGCTTAATATTTTAAATGCAACTCACTTGCAGTCAGTATTTTAAACATCCAGGCTGGAGGCTGAACTCAAACACGTAAGGCG
>NW_011107470.1:0-571 GCF_000146605.3 Meleagris gallopavo
CAGCTGCTTCACTCTTCTCTTTTGGAGGCAGGCTTTTTGACCCTCTGGAGTTTTCCATTTCTCTCCCTTTTTCTTTGTCTTTTTCTCTCATGTTGGCTGCCACCCACATGGTTTTTCCTTCAGGTTCTTTCTCTAGCCAGAAAGACTGGGCATAATTCCCTTGAGATGCCTTCTTAGGGTCTTCTGGAGAGAATTGTCGGAAGCCATTCAAGGAACTTGCCTTTCCCACAGGCTAAAATCACACACTGAGAAAAAAGTCATAGACCTGCGAGACTACCAACCTAGTAATATGGCAGTCATAATGTTTTATCTTAATGTTTTAACTTAATGTTAAGTGCCAACCTTCTGTGTCCGCTTACTGCTCAGAGATTGAACTCATCCCAAGAGCTGGTTTCCATTTGTCTCAGCTTTGTAGCAATTGAATAAATTTTGTCTTTTCTTAATGAATTAAATATAGGAGCAAGGTGTCTGAGCTCCCTTTGTTGTTCTGTCAAAAGACGTATATGCTGAATAGTTGTTGTTTTTCACAGATGCACCTGAAATATACCTTGACTACATGAATCACACTGAT
>NW_011107471.1:0-404 GCF_000146605.3 Meleagris gallopavo
AGAAAGTGCCATAATTAAGGGGAACTTCAAGTCCTTGTCTAACATACTTCAGAAATATAAGACAATTCAGGCTTGTAGTGTTAGGAGTCCAAAAAGACAGCAGGTCAATGAAGGTAATGCAATGGCAAAACCCACACGGTAACCTTTCAAGCTGGTCACTCAGGTTCTACTGTAACTGTCCACAACTCTACGTGCTAACAAGCGCTGATGCAGTACAAAAAGGCTGGGAAACCTACACAAGATACTGCGTGACCAACCCCTGGCTAACAGTAAATAAACATGTGATAAGCTGACCCTTCTTCATCTCTTATATATGAAATAAGGGCTAAAACTTGTGCTCAGGAGCTGGACAGGACCTCCCACATCTTACCTCCACAGACTTGACAATCAACATGGAATTAAAC
>NW_011107472.1:0-339 GCF_000146605.3 Meleagris gallopavo
AGTGTGGTCAAATTAGAAGCAGCTGAAATATTAAACTCTGTTTTCCAATATGGAAACTACAATAAGAAAAATACTTCATGACAACTGAAGCAGCCAGTATTACAGAGGAATAGTGGTAGAATATGGTGGTTGAATACATATGGCCTTTTTGCATTTTACTAGGAACTCAAAATGCAAAAGTCATACTGGAATCAGGCTTTGGACATATTTTCTTACAATCTAATTTTTCATTCCTTCATCTTTCTGAAAACAGCCATTGTTTTCCAAATTCACTGCTATACCTGGCTCCAACAAAATACCTGGATTTCCTGAGACCCTGCACAGGAGGAGTTCATCAAT
>NW_011107473.1:0-426 GCF_000146605.3 Meleagris gallopavo
AGCAACCTCAAAAGAAAAGGAGGGAGGATCATCTTTTGGTGGGTGGTATTTTTTGTTTATTGACTGCAGAAACTGCTCCTGTACAGCAATGAAGGGGAAGAGTGCCACATTCAAAAGACAGCATATCAGCACAACGGACAAAGAATGATTCATTTCAGTTGCTATGTATCTGTTATGCTTCCCTTTCACCCCTGCCCCACACAAAAGCTACTTGGGGCTGCTTGGAACACTCATGAGATGGCAACCCCTTCTAGGCAGACAAGCAAACTCAAATACAGAGGAATCCTGCAGACTAAGGAAATGCACCCTTTACCATGTCACAACAAGATCACGCCACATGAACCCTCTATCTCCCCAACAGGAGTCTCCTATTAACTCCTGCTGCCATGCACATAGAGAAGAAGCTATCTCCCCAGTCCCTCAATG
>NW_011107474.1:0-581 GCF_000146605.3 Meleagris gallopavo
GGTTGCTTATGTACCAGATTAATGTTTCAGTAGAGCTATAATTATGTTTGGAATAAGTAATTAGGTCTGAGGTAAAGGGAAAGGATGCACTGAAACTTGTCCTGATTTTCTTTCCATGTCTATGTTTGGAGCTTAATTTTCTTCTCTTGTAACCTATTTCAATGCTGAATTTCATGACCAAGAACAATACAGTGCCAGCAGTGCATTTGCTGGTTGGGAACAACAGTGAAACCTCCTTAGTGGTTTGAAGTACAAGTGGTGACAATCCTAGCAGTCCTGTAGGGTATCTGACCAAATGAAAGACTACTTTTCCACCTCTGGGAACGGGTGCGGTGTGACTAGCTTTTTATTTCAGGAACTGCATAGCTTCTATCCTTTTTTTTGACATCTTTATGACAAGGAAGTTCTTAAGGAAGTAACCTGTGAGATGTCTGTCTCTGTGATTAGTTAGAAATGATTTGTCACTACTCTTATTAGCATATATTTACTGCTGGGTGCCAAAAGGCCAGTGTTTCTTCCGTGAGTTTTATTATTGTTAATACTTAACAAAACATCAGCACTACTTCTGTACCTTAAATTCA
>NW_011107475.1:0-327 GCF_000146605.3 Meleagris gallopavo
TTTGTGTGAGAAAATGTGTTTGCACATCTCCAGCAATCCTGAAAACAGTAGAGATGGAGGAGACAAGTACTGATAACAGGAAATCCGAAGCTTGACATTACCTAATTGCTCCTTCTTTGACCTTTCACAAAATTAAGATATTTTAGTTGTAACATGGTCATTCCAATTCAATCTTTCATTAAAATAATGTTGGTGTTGCACATTTTGTTTTCCATATGAGTACATCTAAAAAAAACTGGAGGAGAAGTAGATTCTTCTTTGATTGCTTCTCATAGCTTTGAAAATATACTCTTTTAATATTAAACAACAACCAAAAACCAAAAAAAA
>NW_011107476.1:0-642 GCF_000146605.3 Meleagris gallopavo
AAAAAAACAGAGTTGTGCAGCCCCAAGAAAGGTATTGTTTTCTCATATGACCTGGAATATTCGCAAGCAGTTCGGCTCAGAATCATCACAGTGTGGTTGTCTGGCAGCCCACGGCCTCTAGATTAACATTCAACACTCTTAAACTAGCCTGATATCCCTCAGGTGAGTTGAGAGATCAGGATGTGTGGGGAGAGAGCATGACGGAAAGACAGACGGACAACAGAAGCTTCTGGATATTCAGGGGAATGTGAAGAGGCTTTAGATACAGTCTCTGGGGCTGCCTTTATTGGTTCACCCTCATAACAGGAGCGATCCTTGGTTAAATGAAAGAGAACAATTATGCAACCAATATAACAGGGATGACATTCCAAATAAGACACAGAGAGCAACAGTATTGTGCATGAAATATGGCGTGCACAACTAAAACCTGTAAGGTAGTACACACAGATCTCCAAGCAACTCCACACAGCAAGAAAACAATGCCATTTCAAGTTAGACTGGTGCCAGAGAGAACTCAGTGAGAAGGACTGTAAGCCTCAGGCTAGATCTGCCCACAATAATCTGCAGGTTTGACTCTGTGATGGATTGAAATGCAGTAACAGTGTTTATGCAACTAAATCTTGTTCTAATCCATTAGTTTAT
>NW_011107477.1:0-321 GCF_000146605.3 Meleagris gallopavo
ACAGACGGCAGCCTCAAAGGGTTTTACTGTGCTTTTCAGCAAAGCAAAGGGATTTCGGTCCTCCTCAGGAAGGGGAAAAGCGAGAAAAGCCTAAATTCAATGCAGCCTCTCAACAGTACAAACGTTAAGCCTAGGGATGCCTTGGTTCTCTTTGCCTCTTAATGTTCTCTCCTCTCCTTAAGAAATGCATTGGTCTCAAAGAATGGCAAAAAGAGAGTCTGTGCACACCACCGAATTGAGGAAAGAGGCAAAACCCCACCTGAAGAAAGAGACAGCACTATTCGAGCCATTTGTTTTGGTTTTACAAAGCCACACTTAGCA
>NW_011107478.1:0-537 GCF_000146605.3 Meleagris gallopavo
CAAAAATCAAGTGAAAGAATTATATTCATTTTACCTCCCAACTTAAATTATTCTGTTTCAGAAAACCTATGTGCTTGTTCACTGAAGTAATGCTATGCATGTAAACAGCACTAGACCAAGACATAACACGGACGTATATCCAGGAAGAAAACTGCTCTAAACCAACAGGCAAATGAAGACAACAAGATGCAGCTCTACAACAAATTCTGCCCTTACACTGGTAAGCTGACTTTCTCTTACCAGTGTGTTTTCAAAGCAGATTTCCCAGATGTTTGCAGAGTAGAAGCAAATGCTTGTGAATTTCAGATTAACATTAGTTCTACCTTTCCAGTAACTATTTTTATATAGTTAACTTTACATCAGTAACTACTGAAAATTTGCAATATATTTATCTGTCCGTATGGCAAACTATAAGACGGGCAAATAAATCTATAAATTTTATCCACTTGGGGGAAAAAAAAATCTAACCAGTTGTGGACTGGTTCCATTTTCCTAAATGCTGCTCAGAAACCTACAAAACTGATTGTAAGAATAGAA
>NW_011107479.1:0-448 GCF_000146605.3 Meleagris gallopavo
ATTGTGTCTTGATGTGTCTGTCAGAATTACATACTGTGAGGCACTAGCATAAGGACCTCATAATCTACGAGCCCTACTGAATTTGACAATTGAATCTCACTCAGAGGAAGTTTTGAACTTTCTCACAACAGCCATCTTACAAAACTTTAATTAGATTTCTGGAAAGATAAACTGAACTCTCTGAAAGGAAAGCGACTTACTAATAAGTACGTTATGTTTCAGCTGTATGGGCCACAAGACACTAATTTCTGTAAGTACATTATCAAAAAAAAGGTTAAACTGGCTTTTGTTATGAAATATTAGTGGCAATACAAAGAGACAAAGAATTACTGTGAAGCTGCATAAAGAACCTAAGATGCATAGCCAGTAGCATCTGATGACATAAGCAGTGTAAAACAAACTTTCTTAAAGCTGACCTTTGGCAGCTCATGATGAAATCTGACCTAGT
>NW_011107480.1:0-448 GCF_000146605.3 Meleagris gallopavo
GCTGATTGGATTTCATCATAGATGTAAATAGATTCTTGTCTACACAGCTAGTCAGCAAGTAGAAAAATACACAGCAGCACGAAGGTGAGTATTGCAAAAACAGCTCTTTGATGCGCATGAGCCCGACCTATCCAAACACCCACTGATTTTTGTAGATGATTTTGAGTTCCACGTGTTCAATAACTGTTCAGTTTTTGTTTTCTGACATACAAATATGTATCAGTTACAGCATTTCAAAGCTTAACTCTTCATAACTTGTATACAAACATTAAATACGCCCTGTCAAAAACTACTAATGAGAAGCCAGGATGAATTCAAATAAACACTTTAAAAGAAGAAAACTGAGCAGATAAATGTAGTAATAGTTCAAGAAAAGAAAAAATACGGGTGAGAAAAGCCAACAGCAAAGCTTAATTTCTTAAAAAAGAAGACAAGAAACTTCTGCCAC
>NW_011107481.1:0-625 GCF_000146605.3 Meleagris gallopavo
GCACAACTGGGAGGATGAGGATGAGGAAGGACACTGCAGCACAGACATACACACCTGTGGCATAGCCTAGCTCAGAGCTACAATTCCAAAGTGATTATAAGGTTTTATTTAATAGGGTTTTGTTTCCCTTAGGAAGCTTTACACCAGGAATCCAACATTCAAGGTTAGAAAAAGGAGATCCTTCTGCAGATTTGAATGCTTTGTCAACAAGAAGAGTAACAGATGCTTAAAATGGCAAAACTGACTCCAATTTCAAATTGCTATTGCTTTGTTCTGCTCATTATTTTTTCAGAACAAACACACAAAAATTCATCTTTTTCCCCTCTTCCTATAAGCTGCTTTTCAGGCCATGACCTCTTAGAAACACTCATCAACAGTGAGTTGAACATCACAGCTTCAGCATCAGTGAGTTCTGTAATGCATTCCACAGCACTGCAGATGTGGTCCCTCTCCTTGGAGCTGTGAGCTGCACACACATATCTAACCGTACATCACGGTGTTACCAGGTGAGGTTTAGGAACTGCACACTTTTCCACTCTTTATCCTCAAGCGGTGTCTGGTGCCATGTACAGGATAACCAACGTGGCTGCAGAATTTCCAGGATGGTGTTGTGATCCATCCGTAC
>NW_011107482.1:0-473 GCF_000146605.3 Meleagris gallopavo
ATTACTGGGGAACATTTTCACAACAGCAACCCTATTACAAGCTTCAGACGTCATGGATGTGGCAGCACATGGACTTAACTCAGATGAAAGCACAGATGATTTCCTGTTCTAAACTGTGCAACCGGCTGCATAGTAAGAGTTCTTCAGGGCCACTTATTTTTCTAGAACTCATTCTTGTCCAGAATATGAATAAGGATGTTACAAGGACAATTTTGTGAGTAAAGCCTACATTTCAAAACAATAAACAACCTCTGATAACCTGAACAGCACTGAGAAAGGAGCAGAGATCAAAGGCATGGGAGCCTTCCTGGAAGATTGAGCAGGATATGAGTGATCAAAGGCAGAGGAGAGAGGACTCTGGATCTTAACTCCTGTTTCCACTACACATGTATAATTTACAGGTTATTGGATTGTGGGGAGGGAAACTATTTATACATTAAAAGTAGGTTACAGGCCTGAAAAGTTATTTAAAA
>NW_011107483.1:0-301 GCF_000146605.3 Meleagris gallopavo
CTTACCTTTGTTTCTCGCTATTGTAATTAACTTGTTTCTAGTTGCATCATTTGGAGTGTCAAACGAACAGAACGTTCCTCTTCCTCTCACTCTGCTGATAAGATGGGGGTAGCGAGCCTGCAGAGAGTGGGAAGGATGTATGCAGGGCAGCTGCTGTCACTGAGGGCATCTGCTGGCAAGCTCTGCCAAGCATTCTGCAGCACAGAAAACCTGCTGCCTCCTGTTCTGGTGGACTGGAGCTTGCAAACAATCAGGGTATCTCACGTATCCACTCCCTGATCAGTGTCCCACAAACAGTGGA
>NW_011107484.1:0-490 GCF_000146605.3 Meleagris gallopavo
CCAACCCCACCTGGGTCTGTTCTTTATCTACAGGACACTGAGGAACAACCATATCCCACAGTAGCTTTTTAGGGTGAACATGCTGAAGGACTGGGATAACTCAATCCCACAGTGACATCCAGCCCAAGGTAGCACCCGAGAGAGATGACAGTGAAAGCCACCTTTCTGCATTAACTGTAAAACCCTTCTGAAGCCAGAAGAGAAGTTGAGAGGACTTTTCTAGGTTTCTAGGGAGAAACACCTGTGCTGGAAACCCTGTTCCAAACCCTGTCTGAAGCACTGGGCCTCCACAAAGGGCACAGGGCTTGGAAGCTAAATGCAAGAGCTGCTGAATGTTCTGCTTTAGAGAAGCTCTGAGGAAAGGAAGCAGGGAGGCACAGATGGCCAGGCAGAAGATGACAAATGAAGGAAGACATGGGAAAGAAGCAAGGAAAGGACAGAGGGAAGGAGAGCAGAGGAGGAAAAAAAAAAAATGTATATTTCAGTAAAA
>NW_011107485.1:0-560 GCF_000146605.3 Meleagris gallopavo
GTGGAGTGGCTGAGGGGCTTCCATGGGCTGTGCAGGCAGCTGAGCGTCGCGTGTCCATGGAGCGTCGCAGCCTCTTGTGCTGGAGCCAAAGTGCCAGGAGCTGGGTGCTGTGCAGGGATCACTGCACTGCGGCTGACGCTGAAGGGGCTGTAAGGTGCACGGAGATGAGTGCAGGTGCACATCTCTGTGCCCATGGTGGCTCCAACGGGGAGGACATGTCCCGAGGACGTATGGCCACATGTCTATGGGGACCGCGTCGCCGTGCTGCTTTTCTTACCGGTGCCCACACCGCTGCAGCCGCTGCACTCCCACGATTCAACGTCCTCTGCGATGGCGGAGCAGTGCTGGTGGGTGCCACAGGAACCGCAGGAGCTGCAGAGCAGCATCCTCCAGGGCCTGTGGGAGTGACAGAAGCCAGAGCCGCACGGTCACCGGGGGTCCCAGGGCTGTGGGATGCCAGCCGTGGGGTGGTGCGTGCCACTCCCACTGCGGTGGCTGGCACTGAGCTACCAGTGCACAGCCTGTGCGGTGCTGAGCTCAGCATCCTGGCCAGCCTCCAT
>NW_011107486.1:0-376 GCF_000146605.3 Meleagris gallopavo
CCCAGCCTATTCTCACAGCAACAGAGTTCCATTCTGAGATGATTTCTGCAGCCCTACTCTGGACACTGTCCAACAGGTCTACATCTCGCCTGTACTGAGCAAACCACAGCTGGATGCAGTATACCAGGTGAGGTCTCACCAGCACGGAGAAGAAAAGCAGGATCACCTCCCTTGCCTTTCTGGCCATGCTGATTTAATGGATGGCAGGATACAGATGGAAATAAAGGAAGATTGATCCAGACAAAAGAAATGGAAGTCCAGCAGATCAGAAAACATACAAAAACCAAACACACAAAAATAAATCACAGAAATAACATGGAAATACCCTCCAGAGAGCAGGAATAACAGTCCAGCACATAAAAACTACGAAAGCAAC
>NW_011107487.1:0-357 GCF_000146605.3 Meleagris gallopavo
AAATAGCAGATATGTTACAGATGTTTTCCTTTCCATGGCCTTTTTAAGCACAGTATATCTGAGGGAACTTAAGTTGTTTTCCTTTTTTTCCTCCTGGATGATTCCAGACGTTTGTGCCAGGGGAGGTTTAGGTTGGATATCAGGCAAAACTTTACAGAAAGGGCTGTTAAGCACTGGAATATGCTCCCTGGGAGGTGGTTGAGTCACCATCCCTGGATGTATTAAAAAAACCATTTGGATGTGGTGCTCAGAGATGTGATTTAGCAGAGGATTGTTAGAGTTGGGTAAGATTGTGGTTGGTCTTGATGATCTTTAAGGTCTTTTCCAATTTGAGTAATTCTATGATTCTATGAAATG
>NW_011107488.1:0-762 GCF_000146605.3 Meleagris gallopavo
AAATTTCTCAAAGGAAACATGACCTCTTGAAAGACTTCTGACAAATCTTCCTTTAATACTAGAAATTAATAACACTGATCAACTCTGTTTTGAAGACAAGAATTTTCGCAGTTGAAATAAAGATAAGAAACAGTGTTTGCCTTGCTGTCATTGGCAATTGCAGAATTAGATCAAGGATAGTATTAGTATCATACTATTACAGTAGTACAAGAGCTCAAGTTCCTAGCACTTATGAAATATTACTATAAATCAGTTTAGAAAATGACAAAATTCTATTTGTAGCAAAGTTTTATTTGTCATTTACATCTGTTTAAGGCTGTTTGTTTACAGAAAGAAACTAGGCTAATTAGTTATTTCAGTTTTTTAAATGCATTCAGTAAGGTAGGAATCCTCCTAAAGACTCATGTGCACTCAGAGTCTGCAAGTGAAGCATGAAGGTTGAGCCCTCATGTATAGAGTATAGAGCTCAGCAAGGCCAGAGCAAGTAAAAAAGCTTACAAATGAGTTACTGAGGCAATAAAGGGAGCCATATACTTACTGTCTACTACAGGCCAGCTGTTCAAGTGGAGCCTTCTTCCTCCGGCTATGATCTCAATTTCTTGACCTGCTGGGTTCCTTCAGTCACCCTGACATTTGCTGAGAAAGTAGCATGATAAGCTGTAGGCAATCCAGGAGGTTCCTGGAATGCATCAAGGAAACTTCTTGAGCTGGGTAGACAGAGATCCCCATGAGGGGGTATGCAGTGTTGGACCTGTTGCTCAC
>NW_011107489.1:0-524 GCF_000146605.3 Meleagris gallopavo
TTCCTGCTGAATCACTTTGTATTTCAGTGGGCTTCCTAACTGAGAATTCCTATATCAGCTGTGCTTAACATACATAAATACTCCTATTAACTTAGTGTTGAGAAAAATGATTTAAATAGCTGAGTGACCAGGCTTTGTAGACTGCTATTTTAATTAAGTGTTGGCTATTATAGAAACTTACTGAGTCAATTTAGTGCCTTTTTATTAAATGTGTCGTGACTAAAAGACTTGATAGGTTTGGACTGTGTGAAAAAGATGACTTGGGAGCTGTATTATGTCAGTTTATGGAGCATCATGTTCTGAATGATAATTCTATAAACAGGGACAGACTTGAAAGGAATCATCTACCTCTTCTTTTTATCTGTAGCCTGAACTAACCCATAGATGAAATAAACTATTAAGAGATCATGGAAAGCTGAGGGTCATAGGTCACTTTTCTCTATTACTTCCACATGAATAAAATGTTTTGATAATGAAGAGTTTTATCTTAATTCTTACCATTCTTTCTTTGTTCCTAGTACATG
>NW_011107490.1:0-448 GCF_000146605.3 Meleagris gallopavo
CTGGAAGCGGGATTTCCCACTGGCATTTTTCCAGAAATATGAAATGAAGACCTGACTCCACTGGCCTTACCAAGATGATTGACTCCCAGGTGCATCTCAAAACCATCGGCTGTCTTGGAGTAAGGGCATAACATTACCCCAGCATTATTAATGAGGATATGGAGTTCCTTCTCTTCTGCAAGAAAGAAAAAAAGACATCAGTCATCAAATACAGAGATGGAATACAGACAGACACAAGCCAGACAAAAACGAAACCAATGCCCAAGTTGCAGCCACACTGCCTCTGTAAAATAAGGATAACCACCAACTCGCCCATGGCCTCCGGCAAGCCCCTGCTATGAACCACAACAGCCAACATGGCACAGGATGCATGGGTCAGGAATCTGATGTTAGCTAAAAAATCCCAAGCACCAGAACAGAACCCCCTTCTTGCCTGAAGACACCAACA
>NW_011107491.1:0-322 GCF_000146605.3 Meleagris gallopavo
AAAAAAAGACAACCTTCATGACATGTATGTGAAACCTGAATATCCCCAAAGCCAGACTTCTGCAGACTCCACACCCCTCTTCCCACTTCATGTGCTCATGTGTTTTAATACACCTCTGTTCTCGTTCCAGGCTGAAAAAAATCAGTGAAACACAATGAAGTTCTGTAAATAAAGATGCTGACATCTAATATGAGTATGTTTCTTTTTCTTTCTTTCTTTCTTTTTCTCCAGCCAATTAATCAATCTTCTGTCTCACAGTTATGAATGATTTTTCTAAACGTTAGAAGAGGTACTGCTGCAACCACTCATCCTTCACACATTT
>NW_011107492.1:0-508 GCF_000146605.3 Meleagris gallopavo
AAATGATATCCTGGAATTTCTCTTCATTTCTGTACTCAGTTGCTATTGACTTTTTTTTCTTTTTTTCTTTTTTATTTTTTTAAAAAAACCTCCAAGCTCATTTACCAATTTCTAACTAGGGATTTTCAGTAAGATAACTTAAATATCTTTTTATGTATACTTTCAGTAAAATATGTTTTACTAAAAAAGTAAAACCGCCCCGTTTGGTTTTCGTTTTTGTGGGGTTTTTAGACTTAGCGTATTTATTCTTAAATAACAGAGCTCAAAAGATCAGACCTACTGTTTTACTCAAGGTGAGAGGATCCCACAAGAACAATTTAATAAAGTCAGCTTTCTTGTCCACGTTTTTGAACATGAAACTCACTTGCCTGTATCCATGATGTCCATCCATAGCTGCCCTCTTTCAAAGCCTGAACTTTGATGTCTGGAAAGGATGATTTGTAAGAGGAAGACTCAGCTACTTTTCAAAAAAAATCTTACGTTTACTTCTAATTTTTAAATCTCAACT
>NW_011107493.1:0-328 GCF_000146605.3 Meleagris gallopavo
AATTGCTCTTTGTGTCACTTTCAGAGACAGGTAGGATGTGACCATACCGTAGAACACCTGCTTTCGAAAAAAAAAAAATAAAACAGTCAAGTATTGCTTAAAGCTTTGTTTAATATACTGATATTCATTGCAAATACTGTAATTAAAAGTCCCGCAGCACAACTTGCAGTGCCACCTCCAAACCATTCATTTCAGAAAAAACAGTCAGAAAACCTGGGAGCAACAGATAAGAATGTGACTCCCCTGTGGCAAGATCCAGAAGGAGAGCAAAGCAACACTATTTTTTTTTTATTAAACATGCTATCAGTTGCAGATGCAGAGTCTTAAC
>NW_011107494.1:0-523 GCF_000146605.3 Meleagris gallopavo
AGACCCTCGAACATCCCTTCACGATTCTCCGGTTCCAAATCTGGCTCCACGGGCACATTAACCATCACTGGGGTCCAAGCCGAGGACGAGGCTGTCTATTACTGTGGGAATGCAGACAGCAGCAGTACTGGTACCACAGTGACTCAGAAGTGATACATAAACCTCCTTCAGTGCAAGGAGCAGTTAATGCCCTTAACTGTCTCTGTCTAACAAGTCCCACCCCCCATCTCTGCCCCATGCATCAGGGCCCATGTCCTCTTGTGCTGCCAGGCTGCATACCAGGTCCTGCTGGCTATCTCCCTGCCATTCTACATCACTATTTGTAGTGTCCACTGAATGCACTGGGGCAACAGTTCCTCAACTGCTCAGTCCCTGGTTGATACATCAGCACAGCACCAGTTCTTCCCCATGCATCTCTAAAGCACCTTGCTGCCCCTCCCTTGGACTCTCTGCTGAGCCCCATTTTCTCCCCTCTCCTGGTACCCTGGTGCAGGCAGTACTGACTCAGCCAGCCTCAGTGTCA
>NW_011107495.1:0-338 GCF_000146605.3 Meleagris gallopavo
AGCAGGCACACTGGGTTCCTTTGTTCTGTTTATTTTTACAAGCACTGTCCTTGGCAGCATCATTATCACTCTGAATGTTTTGTCAAACATTTTAAAATCCCCTGATAGTGTAACGAACAAGACCTAGATCAAGGCCGTAAAATTAGAGAGAATTGGGAATCTCAGTTCCCATGTGTCACCATTCTTTTACCCTTGCGAAGAAAGTCTCCCCATGTAAGCCAATCTACACTGATCAGTAGTGCTCACCAGTGCTCAAAGCAAGCGTCTGGATCACTCTTCCTCAGCAAGGAGCTGGGTATATTTGAGAGACATCACAAAGAATCATATTGCTGACACAG
>NW_011107496.1:0-534 GCF_000146605.3 Meleagris gallopavo
GGAAATTAATAGGAGATAGTACATTGCGAAAGACCTATGTAGATACATCTACATCTACATCTGCACATTGTATGGTACAATAGGACTGGATTTTTGGGATAGTATGTGCCAGAGAGCTGGCATCCATATTACTCACTTATTAGTAAAATGCAGGGGATAGGGACAAGGAGATATACATCAAAATCCTGTTCCTTCCCAGAAGTAAAGAAATAACTTTGACACATCCATGGTTCTTTAATTAGTATTGTTACAGCTTGTGCTTTTAATGAAAATATTAATTCCTAGAAACAGTTAAATCTTTGTCGTTCCAATAATATGCAACTTCTTAGTTCTAAAGCTAAGGTCTGAAAAAATAGCATTACTTGTTGCAATAAATAGCAATCTCTTCAAAGTAAGTGGGTTTATTGGATGTTCACAGTGCTGTCAATTCTCATGAAGTAAGCACAGGTAGGCCAAAGCTGTCCTGGAAGACAACTTGCTCATGAAGTAATGAGTGTCCTTCCTTCAGATTTAATACATGCCTTTTGTTCTTTC
>NW_011107497.1:0-446 GCF_000146605.3 Meleagris gallopavo
AAAAACTAAAATAAAATAAAATAAAAAATTAACCAGATATCATAAAGCTTTTATTAGTCAAATAATCTATTCTTCATAAAATCACATTAATAGCAAATCAGTCATATAAACAATAATGTCTTTTTTTTCCCCCATTGGAAATATGTACTGGTATGAAAAGTAATGAATATTTTGCTTAGGGAAAACAAACAAACAAACAAACAAACAAACAAAAAACACATGCTTTTACTAGAACTTGTTATTATGCTTATGGTTTAATGTATCTCTATAAAAATCTGCTGTCGGATAAAAAGTAAAGATCCCCAGGATGTCATAATATCTATTTTTCTTTTTTCTTCATAATTCAAAATCTCTAATAGCAACTTTGAGTTGTTAATAAAGCTCTTTTATTATTTGTTTGATTCACACAATTTTGTGCTATAGAAACACAGATACTCTTCACATAT
>NW_011107498.1:0-313 GCF_000146605.3 Meleagris gallopavo
CAGGTCTGGAGAAAGGGAAAGCTGGGAAACAAATGCAGCCTGATTTCAAGGTGATGGAAATACATTTGAATGGAATAATAATGGAAGTGTCAAGTCAGCAAAAGTTGTCATATTTCAGAAGGAGGTTAGTCGTTTACATGCGAATTCTCATGTGAATTGGGAACCTGGTGTCCTAGGGAAAGTCAGTGGCCTTAGGGCTTCTGCATCCTTCAGCACTTTTGAAATATCTCATCCCTCCTTAAGGACATTAATATCAGAGCTCTGGAAAGTTGGTTCTTAAAAAGAAAAAATAAATGGCATAAAAAGCTATAAA
>NW_011107499.1:0-364 GCF_000146605.3 Meleagris gallopavo
AAAACTGTCCTGACTGATAACATGTAAATTTGTTCCCTGACAAGATTTCTGAAAGCACAGCAAG
Source organism: Meleagris gallopavo (assembly GCF_000146605.3). Taxonomy (NCBI): domain Eukaryota; kingdom Metazoa; phylum Chordata; class Aves; order Galliformes; family Phasianidae; genus Meleagris; species Meleagris gallopavo. The sequence continues at coordinate 65 of NW_011107499.1, forward strand.
TTTTTGCACCAATACCAACATTTTTGTTATTACAGTAAATAGAGAACTTTGCTTGGAGCACTACTGTATTATATTACTATATTACTATATTACTGTATTATATTACTATATTACTATACTGAATGATGAGTACATCATTCACACAAACCTCAAGCAAGATGATGTTACAGGCCTCAGAGTTGTTCTTCCTTCCCAGTTACCATCACGTCACAGAACCATTAAGGCTGGAAAAGACCTCTAAGATCATCTACTGCAAACCCAGCCCCTCACTGGCAAGGACATGTTAATCATGTCCTCATC
>NW_011107500.1:0-419 GCF_000146605.3 Meleagris gallopavo
CAAGGCTTGTAAAAGGCTTGGAGAATGTGCCCTATGAGGAGCAACTGAAGGATCTGGGGCTGTGTTTAGTCTGGGGAAAAGGAGGCTGTGGGGTGACGTTATTGCTCTCTTCCAACATCTGATAGGTGCTTACAGTGAGAGTGGGGTTGGTCTCTTCTCACTGGTGACAGGATGAGGGGAAATGGCCTTAAGTCGCGCCAGAGGAAGTTTAGGTTGGATATCAGGAGAAACTTCTTTACTGAAGGGTCTTCTGTACTGATCAAAAAGATAGGGGAGATCAAGGAAAGAGGCTGTAAGCATAGAATTCAGAGTATTTACAGAAAAACGGCAAAGCTCCAAACTCTTAAGAATTACACTACAGTCTGAGGGCTTAAGATGAAGGAATAAGTGAACAAAAGCACAAGTATCTAGTGTCAGTG
>NW_011107501.1:0-391 GCF_000146605.3 Meleagris gallopavo
AATCATTTATATTTTATACGAAAAAAACACTTTTACTATTGCTGTTTTTCTATATTTTTAGACACACGAAACTTGTACAGTTATTCTTTCTGCTCATTTTTACAAAAGCTCTCTTCTTTTCCCCAGCTAAGATTTCAATACAATAGATAGAACAGCCTTTAAGAAAAGAGAAATACACTTTTATTCTTGTATCTAAAAAAGGGTACTCGCAATTAGGATGCTGCACGAGACAGAACACTGTCCCCATCACCACAGCTCCTCTGCAGAACTTACTCTCTGATATTTATGTTTAAGAAACAAAAGCAAGAAACAGAGATGGCGCAGATGTGTCGAGGCTAAAAAGCTGACCTATGTGTCACCCCACCCTTCTTACCCAGATCCATGCTTTTTG
>NW_011107502.1:0-481 GCF_000146605.3 Meleagris gallopavo
AGTCCAAGAAACTTACATTTTTTGATCATAAAGAAGCAAAAAAGATTTAATAGTTGTAAGACAAATATGTATTTTGGCATCTTTTTACTTTTTTTTTTCTTTTGTTTGTTTTTCAAACTGCAAAAATAATTAATCTAAAGCTCTTGGATTTTAAAATGTCAAAAAAGGATGTTCCAATAAATTCAGAAGTATTTCCAACTTGTTTTCATTATTTGAAATAACTCTAAATTCAAGTTTCCAAAGAGTTTTCTCTTTCTTTAATCAATATCAGTGAAAAACTGTCAAAAATTCATAGGTTGTTTTCTCCATAACTCAAGTATACCTTGTATTTTCATCCATCCAAAAGAACATTGACCTGATGTCTGATTTAAAGTGTACAGATTTTTGTGAGAAATACTATGCAGTCTATGATTTGATTTGATTTTTCACAAACTTTGTTTTGCACTGTCCTCTTCTTTCATGAAAGATATATGAATGCGTA
>NW_011107503.1:0-639 GCF_000146605.3 Meleagris gallopavo
CTGATCAACATGTGGAAGAGTAGTCAAGTAGAACTGAAACTATCAGACTCTCACTTCTGGTGCCTGTTGAAGAGTCCACTGCAGGTAACAGGGGTCACAGACATTAGAGGAGAGCATCTTGCAGACTTTATCTGAAAAGACTTAAATAGACCTGAGATTTAGGTGGGAAAGGCATATGTCTGGGTGGTAAAATACAAGTCTTAATACTAATTGCAAAAAGAAGAGTTTCAAAGAGAAGGAAGCTATTGTTTTAAAGTAGCCACAGAAAAGAACTTCAGGTTTAGTTGAGTTCTCAGTAACCAGCACAGATTTACAGGAGTATGCCTGTTCTTCAGCAATTTTTTTTCAGTTGTTGGCTGACTTGTACAGTAAAGCCTTTAAAACTGGCAAGCTCTAAGTCTTGCTGCATGATTTAACACTTAGCAGGGATACAGTTGTTCACAAACAACCTCTTTTTTGTCTTTGAATTCATATCAAATTCCTCACAGTTTTTATATTCTCCTCACGTGTTGCAGTCAAGTTATGTGTTCCTGGAATGCCCCAAAGTGATTGTGAGCAGGGTTCTGCTGAGTCTGTATGAGCTCAGACACGTTAATGCACCACAAATTGATTCCATTCCATATTCTAGATATCCTGTGC
>NW_011107504.1:0-2857 GCF_000146605.3 Meleagris gallopavo
TTATTCTGTTTTGCAAGCAGCTGTTCCACTTGGGCTCTGTATCACACACTGGCCATGCAGATGCCGTGTGCAAATGGAAAATACCCTTCGGACCCTACGAAGAACAAAAGCAGGAGAGAATTTGTGATGGGTGAGAGAGGAAAGGTGCACTTTGAAGCAGGGGACGCTCTGCTGGCACTGCCTATCACATCCACTGCCAATATGTTCTTTCTCTCTCCTTTTCTGCAGTTTGTTGTTTCTCAAGGGTCGAGTAATAATGCCCCTAGCAGTGCTCTAGCGTTTTTACCCACTAATACTGATTCTATCTGACATGCAACTTCATAAAGTTGTACGGCCATTAATTTTCTATTAGCCCAAAGGCATGGTTGTGAGCACTCTAAAAGCATTTGTTGTACAAATCTTAGTGATGATTCAAAATCAATATATCAGACTATACGAATGTTCAGGACTTTTTCCTAACTAGTTACAGATTAGCATAGAACAGGACCCTCAAGGATTTATTTCCAGGTTGCAGAAACATGTGTTTGTTCTTTTTAGTAGGCTAACAGTATTTCTTGTCATTATGCTATGTTTGCCTTGTCTCCTTTCTCACGTTTAGAATACTGTCAATCAAGGCCTTGATTGAGTTATAATGAGTATTTAATTAATATGATTAGTGTTATTATTTTATAGTATAGGAGTAGTTTGCAAAGAAACAAAAAAGGGGAAATTGTGGGAATACAAGAAGAACTGTTCAGAGCAGCAGCTGTGGAGCAAGATAAACAGCATGAGAACCAAGGACACCTCTAGAAGAGGAAAGAACGTCTCATAGCTCTGATTGGATAAGCACCTGCATGAATGGTTGAAGAGTGTTTTGTAGAATGCTCTGTTGGCATGTTGAAAGGTGGATGGGAAAGTTGTAGGGGGTGGAAGGGAAAGGTGAAAAAGAAACTTGTGAAGGTATGTAAGTGATGTGAGAACTTGTAATAAACAATTATGATCATTCACACCTGAGTCCGTGCATCAGACACTGCACGTTCCTTCTGGCTTTAGGCTTAGAATGCCCTCTTCCATCTCGGTTTATGCCCACCAAGCCCTCCACCTTCTGGGTTTTGGTCCAGCAAGTCCCCTTCCTTCTGGGTTTTCTGGCCAGCAAGACCCCTTGTGTTTTGCTTTTCTTCCCATCAAGCCTCCTTCCTTCTGGTTTGTGGCCCAGCACTGCCCTCTTCCTTCCGGATTTTGACACAGCAAGCCCTACTCATAGATTTGCACACAGCCAAGACTCTTCCTTCTGCATTTTGACAAAGCAAGCACCCTTCCTTCTGCACTGCATTTCAACGGAGAAGGCCCCTACTGTTGTGGGTTTCAAACCTGCAAGCCTCCTTCCTTCTGGTTTTTGGCACAGGAAGAACTCTCCCTTATGGGTTTTGGGCCTGCAAGCCCACTTCCTTCCCTGTTTTGGGCCAGGATGCCCCCTTCCTTCTGCATTTTGGCCCAGCTTGCCCCATTCCTTCTAGGTTTCAGTCCACCAAGCTCCATTCCTCCTGAGTTTCAAATCTGCAAGCCTCCTTCCTTCTGCATTTTGGACCAGGAGTAACTCTCCTTTATGTCCTTCTGGCCAGCAAGCCACCTTTCTTCTGCATTTCAGACTGGCAAGACCCCTTCCTTTGGGATTTCTGCACAGAAAGGCCCGTTCTTTCTGAGTTTCAGCCCAACAAGACCCCTTCATTTTGGTTTGTGATCCAGAAAGTCCCCTTCCTTCCGGGTGAGGGACCAGCAAGCCCCCTTCCATTTGGGTATGGGGACAGCAAGCCCCCTTCCTTCTGCGTATCGGACCAGCAAGACCATTACCTTCTGTGTCTTTGTCCAGCAAGCTCCCTGTCTTCTGCATTTTGCACCAGCTAGCCCACTTCCACCTCGCATAGGGCTCAGCAAGCCTGCATCTGTCTGTATTTCAGCATATCAAGCCCCATTCCTTCTGGCTTTGCACTTAGAAAGGCCCCTTCCTTCTGGATTTAAACCCAGCAAAGATCCTTCCTTCTCAATTTCAGGACAGCAAGACACCTTTCATTTTGCATCTGTGCCCAGCAAGCCTCCCTCCTTCTGGTTTTTGGCCCAGTCTTGCCCTCTTTCTTCTGGATTTTGACCAGAAAGCCCTACTCCTGGATTTATGCACAGCCAGCCCCCTTTCTTCTGCATTTCACTCCCATCAAGCAGCATTCCTTCTTGATTTTGGCACAGCAAGCACCCTTCCTCCTACAATTGAACACAGAAGGCCTCCATCCTTGTGGGTTTCAAACTTGCAAGCCTCCTTTCTTCTAGGTTTCAGCACAGGAAGAATTCTCCCTTATAGGTATCTGACCAGCGCGGCCCCTTCCTTCAGCATTTTGGACCAGAAAGACCCATTCCTTCATATTTTCAACACATAAAGCACCCTTCTTTCTGGATTACGGCCCAGCAAGCACCCTTCTTTCTGCGTTCCGTACCAGCTTGCCCACTTCCATCTGGCATGGGGCCCAGCAAGTTCCCATCCGTTTGGGTTTCTGCATATCAAGCCCTGTTCCTTCTGGCTTTGAGATAAGAATGGGGCTTATGCCCAGCAAGACCTCCTCCTCCTGGTTTTTGGTCCAGCAAGTCCTCCTCCTCCTGGGTTTTTGTCCAGCAAAGCCTCTTCCTTCTGAGCTAGGGCCAGCAAGAACACTTCCTTCTGGGTTTTCTGGCCAGCAAGACCCCTTGCATTTTGTGTTTGCACCCAGCAAACCTCCTTCCTTTTGGTTTGTGGCCCAGCACTGCCCTCTTCCTTCTGCATTTTGACTAAGCAAGCACCCTGCCTTCTGCATTTCAAGCCAGAAGGCCCCTACTGTTGTGGGTTTCAAAC
>NW_011107505.1:0-326 GCF_000146605.3 Meleagris gallopavo
GGGATTTCACAGTGGTAAATAGCAGCAGCACTGAAGCACGTGTAACAATCTGAAGAGCACAACAAAGCAGTAACGTTTGATGCATGGTGTGGATTACAATCAGATATCAAGCAGCATCGAATGCCACAAGTGTTCTTGTCAAACCTTAAAAGTTTAGTTTTTATCACGTAGGTTTAATTTCTTCAGAAATTCCTGAGTTGGAAGGGACCCACATGGGCCATTGAACCCAACCCCTGGCTCCACACAGGGCAACCTAAGAATTTATCCAACTTCATGCACTCCAACAGCTTGGGGCCGTGACCGATGCCCTGGGTTCCATGCCTGAC
>NW_011107506.1:0-392 GCF_000146605.3 Meleagris gallopavo
GCAGAGAAAAGGAGCTAAAATTCTGTTCTTTGAAAACAGGAAAATAAGTACGTGGTTTCTATGCACAAGTACACTTTTTAAAAGACAGGTTTCCCTAAAATCACTGATATTTCCTACCACTTTATTATTGAGATACATGGAAAGGAGGAAGAAAAAAAAGAAAAAAGATGCTTATATAAAGGTACAAGCTATTGATTAAGGGTTATGTGATTGCTGGTAGATACTACCATCAGATTCATTTCTCAGTGTTGCTTGCCTTTTTCATTTTCCCCCACCTGTCCTGTACTTCGTATTATATTTTAGATGATGTGAGCAAATCAACCACAAAAGTATTTTTAAACTTGTCTTTATTTTTAGGCCTACTATTACTAAAGTAGAGCAGTGCTGAGGTC
>NW_011107507.1:0-345 GCF_000146605.3 Meleagris gallopavo
TACATCTCCTCTGTACTGAGAACTCCACATCTGAATGTAATACTCCAGGTGAGGCCTCACCAGCACAGAGTAGAGGGGCAGGATCACCTCCCTCGAGCTGCTTGCAGTGCTTCTTTTGATACAACCCAGGAAGGATATGATTGGCTTTCTGGACTGTAACAGCACATTGCTAGCTCATATCCATCTTCCCATCTACCATTACCTTCAGGTCTTTTTCAGGACTACATTCAGTCATTTCATCCCCAGTGGTAATGGGAGTTGCCTTGATCAAGGTGCAAGACCTTGCATTTGGATTTGTGAAGCTTCGTATAACTTCGTATAATGTATGCTATACGAAGTTACTAC
>NW_011107508.1:0-581 GCF_000146605.3 Meleagris gallopavo
TCTGACATCAGCTTTTAAATACTCCCAATGGGAAAAAGTAAGCCTTCTAAGTATTGTATGAACTGCAACTTTATTCTAATGTACCTCTAGATTTCTAATCACTTTTCACCAACTTTTCACTTCTCCACACCTTGTCATATTTTTCCCCCATAAAAAGCAAAAAATACCCCTCCCACTCAAAAAAAAGCCAAAACAAACAAACAAAAAACATAGTACAGACTTTAACTCAGTGTTTTCTTAGTAAGTAGTCTGCAGTGTTCTCACTTTGGCCATTGTTATAGATGCAGGCATAGAGAAGGGAGTGTTGGACTAGCATGTAATTAAAAAAAGGAACATTAACATTGCAGATCTCTCTCAAAATGACTAAAACACTAACAAATACAAGCCAATGCACATTTTTTTTTAAACAGTGTAATTTTTTTCACATTGGATTAAACATTATTTTATACACCAAACATTACAGTGCTGTTTAACTCCTCCAACCATGCAAAAAATAGTTAAAATGTGCCACTTCTACCACAGTATAACATGACCCATTCCCCTGCATACCTCCCAAACTCAGGATTTGAAGTGAAAAAATC
>NW_011107509.1:0-502 GCF_000146605.3 Meleagris gallopavo
CAGGTAGCAGCGATCAGTTCTGCTCCAGTTAGAATGGCTCTCTGGGGTCCCTCAGCCTGGCTGGCAGCTGTTTACAGGGGAGGGGAGGGGGTAATCATCCCTGCAAACACTGTTTCAGGTCAAGTCAATATAGACCCATGATATCAGGAGAGCTGAAGGAAACATTGACTTTCTCTTATCGCACAAAGTCTGTCTTTCCTGAGTGAGATGAAGCATGCACAAAGCACCATTCTGCATACAGCATCCCCAGGTGCTCTGTTTCAAAACGGTTTTCTTATCCTCATGCTGAGTGCGAAGAAAACTAAGATGTACCCATACGCTGATATCTTCAGCTGCTATTGGAAGCACCTTTTCTTAAAAGGGCAGAGAAAGACCTGGGCTCTTGCTGAGCACCAAGGTGTCTGTGAGGCAGCAGTGTGTCCTTGGACAGAGAAGGCTGATGGTATCTCAGGCACACCTTGCAAAGTGTCTATCCCCTTCCCTCTCTATCTTTTTCTCTCTG
>NW_011107510.1:0-526 GCF_000146605.3 Meleagris gallopavo
GAGGATTGGCTGACACGCCTGAAGGCTGTGCTGCCATTCAGCGAGTCCTGGACAGGCTGGAGAGCTGGGCAGTAAGAAACCGGATGAGGTTCAACAAAAGCAAGTGTAGGGTCTTACACCTAGGGAGGAATAATTGCATGCACCAATACAGGCTGGGGGATGAGCTGCTGGAGAGGAGCTCTGGCAGAGAGGGGACCTGGGGCGTCCTGGTGGATGACAGGTTGGCCATGAGCCAGCAGTGTGCCCTCGTGGCCAAAAAGGCCAATGGCATTCTAGGGTGCATTAAGAAGAGCGTGTCCAGCAGGTCGAGGGAGGTGATCCTCCCCCTCTACTCTGCCCTGGTAAGGCCTCATCTGGAGTACTGTATCCAGTTCTGGGCTCCCCAGTACAAAAAAGACAGGGATCTCTTGGAAAGAGTCCAGCGGAGGGCCACAAAGATGGTGAAGGGCCTGGAGTATCTCCCCTATGAAGAAAGGCTGAGTGAACTGGGTCTGTATAGCCTTGAGAAAAAGACGACTGAGAGGGG
>NW_011107511.1:0-568 GCF_000146605.3 Meleagris gallopavo
TTTTAGTTAGTTGTTAAGAAGTTAGCATGAATCCTTTCCAACAATCTGTTGACATGTATTAAACTGATTTAAAAAAAATAGCAAAAAGGCACAGTTTTGTGCTGGTTGTGTGTGTGTTCTTTAATGAGAAAGCAAATTGTCTGTAATGTTTTGTTTTTTTAGCATGTGGATACAGTTCATGTTTAATGAAACATTTGGAATTTTATTCTGCTCTGTCCTCTTAAAGAACCCCCTAAGAAGCATTCAAGAGTAAAGATTTCTCATCTTTTTTTGCAAGATTCAGGGTTTTTTTTCTTTTCCAATCTCTTACAGAATACACAGTTGGCAAAACCAGAAAACAAACGTGACAGGACAGAAACCTCCTTTCAGGCAGTTCCTCCACAGTGGGGAGCCATGGGTTTCCAGGGTGTTTTAGAATGTTAGAAGTAGATATATTGGAATGGGTCTTTCTCCCCGCAGTCAGGATCATCTTTATGATTACATTGTTTAATTGCATCAGGAGAGGTATCCTAGAAATTTGTGATAGCAACTAGAACTCATACTGCTGTATGTGATAAAATAAGCTCCA
>NW_011107512.1:0-542 GCF_000146605.3 Meleagris gallopavo
CTGAACATCTTCCTCTTTTGCTTTTCAGATTTTCTAAGTACTCTCAGTAATGACATGAAAAGTGATTAATAGTATTAAGAGAATTGTGTACAGTTATGTTTCCTTAGCTACAGCTTTGGGGAACTCTGTTTCACAAATATTCTTAATAGTCTGAAACAGCCTGAGTGTAGGCTGCAATAAATGAAAAACATTGAACTTTTGACATTTCTTCTTCTTTTTTTAGTATTTCATCCTGTTTCTTGGTATGTAAGTGTTACTCTGAAAGAGAAACTTTTCTCGATAAGCATGAAATAAATAATACGCAAAGTAACCGGTTTGTATTCTGATAGCTGATGTTCATATAAACAGCATGAAGCTGCTGTAAATTAAATGTTTCCTGCTGATCCACTTCCTTTTGCTACACAGTAGGAGGGGCATTAGTTAACATTAAGGCAAACACAATTATCTGTTGACTAAACTGTATTAAAAATAGCTAGCAGTGATAATTCTTTGGCTTGTTCCATCACTGCAGGTATGTTATAAAATTAGCTCATATAAACATG
>NW_011107513.1:0-583 GCF_000146605.3 Meleagris gallopavo
TTGTTAGAGGAAGACATAGCACTGTGTATGAATTTGATTCCCTGTAACCTAGTGCCGAAGAGCAACAACAACAACAAAAAAGAGTGGCTACTTATTTCTTCCATTATGGAGAGTGGGAAAGGCACGTTTGGCTTTAGTCATGGAAAGTAACAATCTCCAAGATCTAGAGTATCCTGTTCTTCTCACCTCTCAGCCCACCTTATTTCAGGTGTGACTCAAAGATCAGGCCCAACAGATTAGTATTGAACAATTAGTATTGAAGGCTTTGGGAACTGTGGATAGTCCTAGCGCCATGCCACTGCTGATTTTATCTATTCCTTGCAGGTTTTGCTTGTCTGTCTAAACAGACAAGGCAGGATCACAAGGTCTGAATAGCATTTGGTACTATCCAGCAACATAAGATTGGAGTAGAATGTCAGAGAACACCTTAGGAAGGAGAGGGAGTAGAAGGAGCCAGAAATGAAGAAAAAACAGTCCCAAAGAGCATTGAAATAAAAATATTCTCGGTAGGAATATATAACAGGAAATGTATATAAAAATGTGAATGGATACAATTGATAGTAGAGAAGCACTAAATAAAATT
>NW_011107514.1:0-652 GCF_000146605.3 Meleagris gallopavo
TGAAATAAATACATAAAAGCCTAACTTGGTAGTTGGTCAGAAAACAATCTCCAGTCCAACAAATAACATGCATTGAGCAGCATTTATCATTGCTGTAAAATTTTGAGAGTAAGACACAGTGGAAAGCACAGTAGCAAGATCCTGGTCTGCAGCAAATGAAGATTTACCCAAAGGCAACAGTAAAGGACATAAAAATAAGGGAAAAAAAAATGCTTACCTTTAGAAGAATTCAGGTATACAGGGATCCCTAACAAAATAACCTTGCCTCCACTGCCAACCCTTAAATAAGGTCTGGTAAGGGATGGATCCTGGCTCCACAGCTTCTGGTCACTTAGGCGCATTGCTTTCACCTGAGCTCCCCTGGGCTGGGCTGGGCTGGGCTGGGCTGGGCTGGGCTGGGCTGGGCTGGGCTGGCCCTGCCTTCCTAGCAGGTGCTCAATCGCTGTTTCAAACTGTGGCTTAGTATTTCTACTACACCTTAGAAAAAGGAATGTCTGGATTTCCATAAACAATAAATGCATAATCAACTTCCCCTGGGCACAGTCTGAAAAAAGAGAAATTTTAAGAAGAATCTCAAATAAAGTGGATTAAATGGAAAGGTATCACTTTCGAATAAGTCTTGGAAAAGAATGAGAGCCTAGCTTAAGATATT
>NW_011107515.1:0-418 GCF_000146605.3 Meleagris gallopavo
AAAAGGAGCATTCTGGCTTTGGAGCAGCATGAGCAGGTGAGCCTTCGGCATGGGCAGTGCTCCCTCCTTAGCAGGATGCACGTTCCTCAGCTGTTGCCCCCTGTTTAGTGCCTGAAGTATGCCCCCAGCACCCCAACACGGAGCACTGTCTGAACCTTCCTTGGCCCTGGGTGGTGCCATGGCTGATGGAGCACGGCCCATCAGTCTGCACTGCCGCATGATGGCTCCTCCTGCTCTGCTGCTTTCTGCAGCCCTGCCCAAAGCTGATGCCCTGCCTGGGAGCTGTGCTACCTGCTTGCTTTCTGCCAGCTCTGGGCCTAACTCAAATTGTGTGATGAAGTGTGCTTATGCATGTAGTTATACAGCATTTTAAAACATAAGAAAAGTCATAGCGGCACTCAAGAGCAAAAAGCCCTTT
>NW_011107516.1:0-560 GCF_000146605.3 Meleagris gallopavo
CACCTTTTAAACAAAATTTGTATCTGTATGAAATTGCTGGTATTACTGAATTGGGTTGGGATGTTTTTATTCTCATGAAGGTAATTTTTCACTTATGTTTGGGAAAGCTAAATGAGTGTTGATTTATTGAAAGAATTTAGGGATTTATTATTACTGCTAAGTAAAAAAAAAAAGGAATATAAATAATATTTGCTTATTTAATTTTCAAAAATGTATGGGATACATTATTTTAATGATGTAATCCTTAGCGTAATTACTATTTGTTCCAGAAAGTGAAAAGATGAAGTCATATTTACTTATTTTTTCCACTTCTGAGAGATGCAATCCAGGAGGGCTTCTTAGGAATGAGCTAAAACCTTGGTCTTTGCTCTGAGGACTGGAAGGCAGTGGGCACTGCTCCAGCCTGTGTCTAAGCTCCCAGGCAATCCTGCTGGACTCTGATGAAAATAATTACATGCACAGTTGTTTTAGGATTACTCTGTAAGCTCAGATTTGGCACAAACAAAAATAAGCGGCCATAAATAAACTAACTGAAATGTAGGAGGCAGGTTCACTAATAG
>NW_011107517.1:0-328 GCF_000146605.3 Meleagris gallopavo
GAGTGGCTGACAGAGATGCATGCTTGGGTTTGTCTGTAAGGCTGTGTTAGGCTATTTCTCAATTCACTTCAACAGCATTAATCTGCTGCACTGATGCTTTGACTGCAGTGCTGGGTGCTCCAGCTCTCCACATCTGCATCAAAGACAACTTGCAAAGAGATTGATCTAGGTCTCAACCTGATTGTTTTAGTGGGATTTTTTGATGGTGATTTGGTTTGTGGGGTATTTTTGCAGCCTATCAGGTTGTGCAAGACTCGCTTTGATGCAGGATTTTAACTGGATTTTAACTTAGAATTAAGAAAATCTGTGAGTCTTGTCAGCTCTCTGG
>NW_011107518.1:0-345 GCF_000146605.3 Meleagris gallopavo
TGGTCTCCATAAACGTTCAGCAAGTGCTGATGAATGTCAGTGGGTGCCATTCTTTCCACATGAAGGAATTTAATGACACACCTTTGTTTCATCTGCACTTCCGCATCAGATACGATTTTTTAAGACTGCCCCTCTGCTACCATCTGTTATGTAGCAACAAAATGTAACGGAGTATTGGTGGGAAGGTTCAACCTTTGCTGCCATATCACCAGCATCCACCTCTAATATCATAATACAACAGAAGGCATTATTTTTGGAGCGGCCCTCGTACTTTGCACTTGCTAAAAAAGGAGCATTACCAACACAGCCAACAGAAAAGTATTTCTAGCTGCGATGCTGACACTT
>NW_011107519.1:0-679 GCF_000146605.3 Meleagris gallopavo
CAGAGAAGACATCTATCTCATTTCAAGACTTTGCCTGGATGAGTGCCACTTCTGCTGTTCACATGGGAACATCAGAAACAATTCTAACATCACCAATAAAAAACAGACTTGTACCAAACACTGATAAGGAACAACCTAAAAAAAAAAGAGTAAAAAACACACTTGTCATTTGTGGCACAAGAATAAGAAATTCCACAATGACTACATGAGATCCTTAATGATAACTCACTAAAAAGGAAACACAGCTTACCAGTGGACACATTCCTTGTCTCTTGAGCTACCTGTACTTCAATATTCTTGCTTATGTCCGGCTTCTCATTCTGCATGTCTGTGTCCTTAGCAAATCCTTCAGCATCTTCCTTTTGAGGAGTTTCAGCAGGCAGTGCAGGTACATCTGAAGCAGCTGTGGATGCTGGAGTAGTGGTTTTTGAGCCTGCTTGGCTAACATCAGAGAGCTCATCCTAAAATGGAACAATTATTGAAAAAAATAAAATAAGGAGGACTGGAAGAGTTACACTCTTCATTAAGGGACGAGTAATAAAATGCCTGCATTTTGCTGAAGAACATGCAAATATAAAGAAGCAGAAATAGAAAGAATACCTTCATTCTGTACCCACCAAATGCATCTTTAGACTATGGGTGTGGTTTTTCACTCCTGTTAAGGAGATTATAGCTACAT
>NW_011107520.1:0-433 GCF_000146605.3 Meleagris gallopavo
GGCTAGGTAATTTTTTCTAAGAGGGAAAATGTTATTGTGGCCCACTGAGAAAACTGCAGGCTTAATCATGTCCTAGTTTATATTTTAATGGCAGCTTGTAATGCTTCCAGAAATATTAAAGCCTTCTAAATCCTAGAGATGTGCTATAAAATGATGTACTTGGAAGTATTGTGGTAGATCCTTTAAATTTTCTTTTGTTTTAGGTAAAAGATTAAGACAGAGAAGGTATTTTAAGTCAATTTGATTGTTCATGTAGAAATACATTTGGTATTTATTATTATGTGTTGAGCTTTATTTTTGAGGAAAACAACATGCGATAAAACAACTTTTTGAGAAAGAAAATTTTATAGAAAGACTACTTAAAGTAATCCAGTTTAGCCATCTATGTTTACTAGCATTATTGCTTTTCTGAAGTGTTGCCGCCCAGTTAAAC
>NW_011107521.1:0-627 GCF_000146605.3 Meleagris gallopavo
TATTTGATTTCAAAATTTCTGTGGATTCTGTATTTCCACAGAATTACCTGGTATGAATCCAATATAACTTTTCTTTTTTTTTCTTCTATAGTCATCATAGTCATAATATATAAAATTAGGATGATTTTTGTTGGCTGGACTTTATTACTGTTGATTGGTTGTATTCTTGTTTTTTGTTTGTTTGTTTGATTGATTTTGTTCATCTTTGTGAAAGATTACATTTGTCTGTCCTAAATACTCTCCACCATTTTATCAATCACTACATATTGCAAGTTCTACCTTCATACAATCTTCATTTTATCACCTGAATACCTCAGAACTGTACTGTCAGAAAATACCATACCTTTAGCATGAATTTAATTTTGAGTGTAAAAAGCTCTGTGTCTTAACACAGTGATAATAAAAGCTGGGTTATTTTTTCATTTTTGCCCTTTCTTATCTTCCTCCTAATTATCAGCAAACTGTGTGGAACTACTTATGTCATACATGGAGCGCGTGGAGAAGTTTTGCCTTGTTCTTCCAGTATTTCGCATGGGACAGAGTGATTTTCTGAGTACCATAGTTTATTTTCTCATGAGATGCAAAACTATGCCTCCACTGTCTGCATTGGTTGATGAAGCAGTTCCT
>NW_011107522.1:0-394 GCF_000146605.3 Meleagris gallopavo
TTTGATTTAAACTAGAAGAGAGGAACTGTTGAGCAGGTGACATCGAAATAAAGAGCAGAAAACATGAATGGAATACTGAACACGCCAGTTGCCTTTGTCAAAAACTACATTAGGAATGTTACCAGTGAGAAGTATTTTCAAAAGCTCTATCTTATGAAACAGGCTACTATGGGATCAAATTGAATTAAACCAAAGAATAAATTATATAGGAAAAAAAAACAATTGACGTAATCCTGCCTTAGATCTGAAAAGTAAAAGCACAGAAATAAGCATAGAAACCCTATGTCACTCCTAGATCCAGGGAATCTTACTGTGTTTTGTCAGAAATAGCTGTGTGTTTTGAAGCCTAATCCAAAAACTGCTTTATTTTTATAACTGAATGTTAATGAAGACT
>NW_011107523.1:0-330 GCF_000146605.3 Meleagris gallopavo
GTAACTGAATACACACACCTTTCCTCAGATTCTAAGCCAACAACAAAATTATGCAAGAAACGAGTCAAATGATTCTTGACACAAAAGAACATACAGCAGGACTCCCTGCACCTCTAATAAACAGAAGCCTGGTTTGGGCACTGTACTCTTTTTCATTTCTTTTAACAAAGACAGCATTCCACTCAAGACAAACATTTTCAATGTAGATGTGGTTCCAAATACTCTTTAGCAAACTTTCTGAGTAAAATAAAAGGAAATTTTTCAACTCCGCTTATGTTGTATCTGTGCTTTTCTTAAATTTTATGATTTCTCTTATTTTGTTTAAATCAC
>NW_011107524.1:0-883 GCF_000146605.3 Meleagris gallopavo
ATGCCAGGAGAGATTTCTTCTCAGAAATAGTGGTGAGGCATTGGCACAGGCTGCCCAGGGAGGTGGTGGAGTCACGGTCCCTGGAGGTGTTCAGGAAATGTGGAGATGTGGCACTGAGGGATGTGGGTTAGTGGGCATGGTGGAGATGAGACAATGCTTGGACCAGATGATCTTAGAGGTCTTTCCAACAGGAAGGATTCTGTGAAATCCTAGGACACAAACACTTCCTAGGCCATTACAATAGCAACTTTTCACGTTTTCCCATCTTTTCAACACCCCCTGTATGACAACAGTATGATTAATAGATAACACAGAATACTTCAGAAACAGCCTGAACAGAAACATAACAGCAGCGACAGCCAACAGCTTTCTGGTATCTTCACCATGCTGCACGGAATTTCTCAACAGCATCACTTAAACATTGTATACCTTGTAATTCTTTGAATTGGTTACAGTCATTTTTTACCTGGCTTCAGAAAACACCTTGGTGTACTAGAATGAGGTTTTGAGGCATACTTTTCCCTTCCTAATAGAACTACAGCTATCTGCCCATGTAATACACAGAAAGCTTCCCAACACAGTTTTCTGTGCCATTTTTCAGGGCTGTGAGTCTGGTCTCCATTTGCCCTGACAACACCCTGGCCATCTCAGCCACTCTCATGAGAGCTGCCTGTTGCCGTAGGGTCGCTTGGCTTTCTTTGTGTTTCCTTGGCAAAGGAAACCCCTTGAAGTCCCTCACACCTCAAGCTCAGTTGCTCTGTCCTGGCCTAATGGTAACGTATGCCCTCCTGCCTGCATAACCAATCAGTGAAGGCAATCAGACTCGTCCAGTATGATGTGCTCTTAGTAAAACCTTGCCGAGTGCAGTTCCTGATTGCATTCT
>NW_011107525.1:0-474 GCF_000146605.3 Meleagris gallopavo
AATGGGCTCGGACGGACAGGGCGGGACGCGCGCTGGGCACCGCAAGGGCTCATCCTCAGTGAAAACAGAACAAGAGCGAGGCCAGGCCGCAACAGCTACCGCTGCACCTCAAGCAGCGGCAGCGACGACAAGCCTGTGCCAGCAGAGCAGGGCACAGGGACACCGCACCCCCCAAGAAGCGAACAGCCGATTGGCCGCAGCGTCGCCGCACGTCCGGTGCTGATTGGTTGCGACCGCCGGCCAGGCTCCGCCCCTCACGGCGGAGCTGGGATTGAATGACACGCCAAGGAGGGGGGCGGGAGGAGTGGGGAGGGGGCGGGGGCCTCCGTGGGGCCGGAAGGGGGGGAGTTGGAATCAAAATGGCGGCCATTGGCGTTGGGTGGGTGTGAGCGAGGAGATGGTGTGCCGAGAAGGGGCAGGGTGGGAGGGAAAACTACAGAGTTCCAGTCAGGCTTCGCAAGGAAAGGAAAACTG
>NW_011107526.1:0-396 GCF_000146605.3 Meleagris gallopavo
TAAACCAAAGGCCCTTCTTATAAGCATACTTGAGTGTAATGGTAAGCAGGAGTAGGAAATGCATTTGCTTCCTCTGGGGCATGCTGTTTTCAAGATAAGGAGGCAGTGATACTGTCAACTTATTACTCCTGTTCTTGAGAGGCTGGTGAACATGAGTAGGCCATGTTCGCTGCAGTTCAATGGAGCTAACTGCATAAATGTCTAATCCTCTTCCAATTTGATTTGGAGGAATTTTTCACACTGTGAATCACAAAATGATTAGATGTTTGGCTTAGAATGGCTACTGAAGGTCACAAAGGTGCAGCCTCAATGTGAAGAGAGTAGAAAAGAACAGGGTAGTTATAGGGGACAGGACCAGAGCTAAAATTCAGCTATGATAGCTGCACTTGGACGAGC
>NW_011107527.1:0-383 GCF_000146605.3 Meleagris gallopavo
TTTCCCCCCACACACATACATACACACCCATGCACTCAGAATAGAGTCCTCCACCCAGAAGGTGGAGACCAGCAACTATTTACATGAAACCGGTTTATTCACTTATCCCTCTGTTTTCTCACACTTGTTCCTCCCCAGGCCAGCCTTTACCCAATTCAAGGTACACTAAAAAATCCCGGAATATCTCTTATACAGTCTCCAAATTCTTTTTTTCATTCATCCCACAAATCATATCACACTCCTAGGCAGTCATCTCTCAGTTTGAAAGGTGACCTGGAGATCTGGTCCTGCTGGCTGAAGGTGATGGATTTCATGCCATCTCTGGAGCTGATATCCTTCTGGGGCACCCTGGCAAGTGTCAGGTTCCCAGGGAAGGGATTTGT
>NW_011107528.1:0-425 GCF_000146605.3 Meleagris gallopavo
GTAGCAACAAAGCCCTCCCAGTGTTTTTTCAGGACGCTTGAAGAGAAAAAAAAGGTTGCACATAAAAAAATTAATGACATTGTGAGTTCAGGAGGGAACTCTATGAAGTCCAAAAGAGAGAGAACAAATGCTATTTAACTTGAGAAGGAGTGAATCTCAAACAGCCCAGTCTACACCACCTGGCTTTGATCTTTTATCAAGCAGCTTGAACACTGCATCTCAGTGACCTTTTTTATTCTCCTTCACTTCAGCCCTCACTCTCTCCTTGGTGACCTTCTGGAAGGGCTGGCATTCCTTCCACTAGTGATCTGTTTCAGATAACACCACTTCTTTCTGCAGTGTGGCCAGCTGCCCAGCTGAACCAATCCAAGACCTAGTAATTTAATGTATCTTACCAAATATGAACAGACTGTAAGAATTATTCA
>NW_011107529.1:0-802 GCF_000146605.3 Meleagris gallopavo
ATTTAACCATATTGTCAGATGCAGTAGTATGGCTGATTTGCACTTTCAACTTAGAAACCATTCCAGAAAAGTCTGCGTGAGTGTGATTAGCAAAAGCTGCCGCGAATACATATGGGCTTTGAAGGATGGTGCTTTCGTGAGTACTTGATGTACTTGATGTCTTTTGATACAAGATGAGGAACTTCTCGAAGAATCTTGAATTACCATATGATCTAGAGTCTCTAATGCTTTCTGCTACACTAACGTCACGTGTATAAAGGATATGACAGTAAATAATAGATTGCTTCCAGTCTTGCAGTGTAGGCCTTATGAGGACGTAACACGCCCCAGCCCCAGCACCTACTATTGCTCAGCTAGATTCCCCAGCAGTGTTTGACTGCTGTCTATGCAGTCTAATGGGATTTGGGTTGGATGCAAATAAACCATTCTGTCCATTACTGGAGCATAACAAAAATAACAAAACAGAAAGAGCTCTGCACTTACGCGGATACGATCAGTGCTTTCTTGATTGTAGCTCTTGGAATTTTCTCCTAGCATTTTCTTCCAGCATCAAATGGTCTCAAAAGAGCAGGATTTTATATTGCTGAGAAGAGCAATGTATTAATCCAATGCTGAACAAATGACTTGTGCAAAACAGTTGTTCTTCTGTGTCTGTTTTGATGCCCTGTAACTCTCCAGCAGCTCCAGATAGTCTTGACGTTAGGAAAGATTGCACTTGAATATACGTAGCGAAAAGAATCTCAACATGGTAGATTGAGAAGTTCTTGTTATGATTAAATTGGTCCTGAAGATGAATGTGGCT
>NW_011107530.1:0-605 GCF_000146605.3 Meleagris gallopavo
CTGTGTGTCTATATTCACTTGGGTATTTCACTTACTGATTTTGTAGAGCACAGAAGTGCTATTGGTGAGTTTGCACTACTACAGATGGTAAATATATACATTACATTACATAAAAAAATAGAGAATGTTGAAGAACCTACTTTATTATGAATCTAAGTTGTTCAGATTAAAGCAAATAATAAGACTTACAGTAATGACCACAAATTGTTTTTCCAGACAGACATCAAGACTTTAAACACCATTATCTTAGCCCTATCAGGAAAACAATAAATTTTATGTCCCAGTGGGACTCTCTGACTCTCTTTTCCTGATTGAATAAAATTCTGGTTTTGGACTCAAGAGATAAATATCTGTAGAGCTGTGATATTTTTATGTCTTAAGACAAGAAAACCTTGCTACTGTGTTACTGCTCTATTAACGTGTCTTTACTATCTTCAATTTTTTTATCTGCCCGTTTAGAGAAAGTGAAGGTGTTTGGGAACTGGGAGTCTGTAACAATTTTCTGGCAGATTGGTTTCAAATAAAATGTAAGTTCTCTGAGGCTATTTAGGGAGTTAGGTCAGTCCTGGGATTTCTCTGTTAAGCACAGACCAGCTAGAATAGTT
>NW_011107531.1:0-569 GCF_000146605.3 Meleagris gallopavo
GTAGCTGATTCTTCCTGAATGCATGAAGCTGCTTCCTGTGTACTTGAATTGTGTGTTGAAGAGTGATGTCCTTCAGCCTGGTCCAGAGGTCACAACAGATGACCGTGCCTACATTCGTCAATTAGTCACATCCATGGATGTAGCAGAAACAAATGTCTTCTTTTATCCCAGGCTTTTGCCTCTGGTGAGTAATTTGAGACGTTCTTAACACTTGAGATTCGCTGTTGTCTTGACTTGTCCTAATGACTGGCATTTGTATTTTATCAATGGAAAGCCATTTGAGAGGTATTTGGGATCTGGCATCCATTGCGATCCTTCAGTTAATTTCACGCAGTGATAGATGTATTTCTGCCTCTTGTGAATTTGTTGGAGGATTTGCTCTGAGCTGTGAGCATGTAACCAGTGACATGGAAAAATCTTTTAAATCTGTGGTAGCTTTTTTAAAAAAATTGTAAGGCTTTTTGTAATCTTGTTGTAATTTTAATTGTTGCAGGGAAACTACTCTTACTATTCTCACTTTCCAGTATTGTAGTTGCTGAAATACACTAAATACTAATTACATTCATGCT
>NW_011107532.1:0-489 GCF_000146605.3 Meleagris gallopavo
ACGTGCACACAGAGGTGGTGCCTAATTCCAAGAGGAGCAAAAGGAAATACAATATGCAAAAGCAAGTCTGCTCAGCACTCTTACCTTGCTGTCAAATAGATCAGTCCATTTTGTTGTTTCCCAGAAAGTCTCTGTCAAGGCTTCTGAACAACTCTCATGATCCTCATCTTTGCCTTCAGCATCACTGGAAGCAGCCCCATCTTGGGTCTGCAGATGAAGAAGCTGGTCAGCCAGTGCACTTCCTTTTCGACAAAGTGCATCCACTAAAGTAGTCTTCTGTTTTTCCATTTCACTAGAAAAAACAGCACGAAAAATATTAATGACTTTTCATAGACACATCATTAAGAACAGAATCAGTACTGACAATCAGCAGTTAGCACACACAGATTGAAAATAAGCACAAACATCATCTTAAAAACAGGGCTATTTACTATAAATAAAACTAACTGAGAAAAAATATATATATTTCTGAGACATACTATACATTAC
>NW_011107533.1:0-380 GCF_000146605.3 Meleagris gallopavo
GACTCATTTGTTCTAACATCGTTTCAATGGCGGCATCGATTGGCAGGGTTATCAAAATAGATCGTGTGGGAGCGTTACAGTTATCCATTGCGCACTGGCGCAACAGAGTGCCTTTCATCCACTCAGGCACATCGGCTCTATTTATTGCGTCTGCAATCCTATCGACAAAGCTAGCAAAGGATTCTTCTCTGTCCTGTTTTATAGACATATAGGAAGGGGTCGGAGTGGACCCCTTCAGGCCCAACCGCATGCCTTCCAGACATACCTCAGGCCTAAGTGAACCTGTATATCTGGTACAGCAAAGGGTCCTGTGCCCATCAACTGCTGTACCATCACTCCAAACAAGGGATCAGCGGCTGCCCTCGGGGTATTAGCATTCA
>NW_011107534.1:0-342 GCF_000146605.3 Meleagris gallopavo
AAAGGACCTTAAAGATCATCAAGTCCAAACACAACCTAACCATACTACCCTCACTGTAACAACCCTCCACTAAATCATGTCCCTGAACACCACATCTAAATGGTATGAATGCTATCAGTATGAGCACCACATCAATAAAGTAAGAAGGAACTTATTTAGTTATTTCATATAGTTAACTTGAACATTACCAGGTTCATATATTTTTCTTGAAAAGTCTAGGCAGCTTTCTATTCCTTTTAATTCCACAGACCTCATACTCTACACCCTCCTTTGAAAAATGATATCAGCATTATCATTTGTATATATGCAGATTTTGTGCATACAAAGGCAATAACATTGAAG
>NW_011107535.1:0-458 GCF_000146605.3 Meleagris gallopavo
GGAGAAAGAGCAAATTTATGAGAACCTTCACGAGCTGCTCTTCTGTGTGGTGTGGAACTGGCAGGACTGCCAGGAGGAGGAGGTGAGCATTGCTGCACTCCCAGCCCAGGATGGCAGCAGGAGAACCCACGTCGGCAGCTCTGTCTGTGCCCAGCAGGCTGAGAGCCGAGGGGTGATGAGAGGGAGTGGGCTGGCTCTGCAAAGGGCCCTGAACTGGCTCTGTGCCGGGAAGCAGCTGCATGTCACAGCACTGTGGCAGGAAGTGCTGGGGATGAGGCTATGGGGAAAACCTGCCTGCCCTCCAGAGTGAGCCCATCTCCTGCTGAGCGTGAGGGTGTGGGAAGGGAGGAAGAGAAACCTCTCTGTAGGAAGGGCAAACCGTTCAGTCTTTGATGCTAAGACTGCCATTCCTTTCCAGGACAAACAGGCCGTACTTGGGGCTATGGCTGCCATTCTGG
>NW_011107536.1:0-483 GCF_000146605.3 Meleagris gallopavo
GCTCAGCTTTACAAAGCGGCTGTGGAGGTTACAGATGCTGAACAGCAGCTGTAGGTTTATAGGAATTGACAGTGAAAATAAGTCACAGCATCGCTAGATGATGACATGCGTCCTCCTAAATTTTTTCAGGTCTGCTGAAGGCAGTAAAAAATTCTATGTGCAAACCAGATCCCTTCTCTTAAAAAAATAAAATGGAAAAAAAAGGTGCTAAAATGCAGCCACTCAAGGATGGCAAAAATCAAGAGCAAAGAATAAGGGAGAAGTTGAGTGGAAGGAGTTTACCTCTGTGATTGTTTAGAAACTGTCACAGCAACAAGTCTCCCCTAGAGCTCATCAGGGAGAAAACATGGTGTGTCAGCATTCAGAGTACAGACCCAGCCATACTGCACCTTGCAGAGAGGAGCTCATGTTCTTCTCATGGAAACAACGCACTCGTTCACATGGAGCTGTTGCACTCAGCCTGCTGAAGGCTCTGTTGTCAGC
>NW_011107537.1:0-474 GCF_000146605.3 Meleagris gallopavo
GGTTTTTCCTGCATTTTGTCCTGCTGCTGAGCAGCACCAAAACAAGACATGTGCTTTTCACTTCAGGATGCTATCAATAAATTAAATACCAACAATGCCAGCTATCACAGAGAGCACCTTTAGCACTCATACCAAAGCAGTTTCTAGATCTACAGTTCAGGAGTTCTTCCTGAAAGACGACTGGAAGAGGCAGGAAAATGAACAGGCAGCACACATGTATTTGGAGAGGTGGGCAACAAACCTCCGCAGGTGTCATTTCATCCTTTCACTCATAGAGCCTGGAGCTGAGAGGGCCTGGTTTGGCCCCGGCACATCTAGGGCTGCAGGAGAGTCTGTCAGGATGCTCTACGAACCAGAAATGCTGGGCTGCCTGACAAGCCCCGACCTCCTGGCTGACATGCACCCAGCACCACAGGGGTTGGGAGGCACTCCGTTCCATGATAACCCATCTGAACTCTACTGATTTGCAAATGT
>NW_011107538.1:0-376 GCF_000146605.3 Meleagris gallopavo
AAATACAATAGCTTTCAAGGCTGATATCTGTAACTAACCTTCCAGATCCAACCAACTTTGCTCAGAGAAGTTGACCACTTTCTGATTCAACAAGACTTCCACATTCAAATCTGCTGAGTAGCGTACTTCAATCACATCAGAGTTGTTCTCCTGCATGGCCACTGCAGACAGGCCTGTCACCTGAGCCTGAGTTCCTTCAGAAAAAGATACACACAAAAAAAAAACAACTCCTTAAGATACCTTGCATCAAATAAACTCAGTTTGGTAAGGTGGCCATGATACAGGCAACAAAACAAGCAACAACAAACAAAACAGGAAACACACAGCACCCACGATATATAAAACGTACTGTATATGGTAAAGTAGCAGAATGCCA
>NW_011107539.1:0-479 GCF_000146605.3 Meleagris gallopavo
AAGTAATGGGTACTGTGGGAACCATGGTATGACTTTGAATTTCTGGACTTATTCAGAACTCAAGCTGTTGTCCCTCTGAATATGTAGGGTACAGAGTGAAATACATTCTGTTCTGAAATACAAGCTCCTGGTTCTGCTTAAGCCTAACTTCTTGCATAAATTCAAGCATCTTGGTAACCATGCTGCCTGCTTTCACTTCTTCCTCATGGGTTGCGTGCACAGTGTTCCAGGCTTAGTGACTGGCTTCCTAGAAAAAATATAAGCCAAGAAATGAAAACGAACACATCATGCAAAATGAACAGAGCCCTGTAGAAATTTTGGTCTGTGCATAAGTTGCAGTACTGGTGCAGAGTCCAGAAATGGACTAAATGTGTCTTGAAAAACTGTGCATTCCAAGGGTAACTAACTGAAGGAGCTCTGATAGTCTCTCTTAGATGTGAAGCTGTGAGACAAAGACCACGAGTATCTCTGGTCCATGG